>NW_027421779.1:0-10565 GCF_009905375.1 Apium graveolens
AGTGAACTTATTCTATAATAAGCACCTACATACTAGCTATAGTGTCACCACACAAATGTCTATGATAATAGACATCCTTCATAATGAAGCAAGCATAGTATGTACCGATCTTTGCGGATTATTAATTACCAGTTAGTAATCCTACGACCGGGAACTATTTAAGTTTAGAGTTATCATCTTTTAGGTCTCATTATTATGATCTTATCACAATCCATAAAAAGCTTTACTCTAAACTGTGGTATATCTTATTTAAACATTTAAATAGATAGAGCCCGCAATAAAAACAAAACAAGTCTTTTATTAATATCAATGAAATCAAAACAGATTACATAAAAGTTATTCCTAAATCCTCATACATGATTGGACTTAGGACATATCTCTTTCAATCTCCCACTTGTACTAAAGCCAATCACTCTGGTATCTAATACCCATCTTGTGTTTATGACAATCAAAGTGACTCTGAGAAAGTGGCTTTGTAAGTGGGTCTGCTACGTTGTTATGTGTGTCAACTCTCTCGACGTTGACATCTCCTCTATTTTCAACTCAGATTCACCACCAAAAATAAGAAAAATGTTCTGAGTCCTTCGCAAGTACTTAATGATGTTTTTCACTGCTTTCCAGTGGTCTTCACCTGGATTGGACTGATATCTGCTCGTCACACTAATTAAATAAGCAACATCAGGCCTTATACACAATATCGCGTATATGCTAGATCCTATTACTGAAGCATAAGGAATCTTACTCATACGCTCTTTTCTCAGGTGTCTTAGAAGACATTTTTTCGGAAAGGGACACTCCATGGCTCATCGGTATGAGACCTCTTTTGGAGTTTTTCATGCTAAACCTTTTAAGCACTTTTGGATGTATGTACCCTGGGTAAGACCTATCATTCTTCTAGATCTATCTCTATAGATCTTCATACCGAGAATGTAGGATGCTTCTCCCAAGTCCTTCATGGTGAAGTTCTTTGATAGCCATACTTTGACTGATTGTAGCATCGGTATATCATTTCCTATAAGAAGTATGTCATCCACATACAATACA
This sequence comes from Apium graveolens, assembly GCF_009905375.1. Classification (NCBI taxonomy): domain Eukaryota; kingdom Viridiplantae; phylum Streptophyta; class Magnoliopsida; order Apiales; family Apiaceae; genus Apium; species Apium graveolens. Next base: position 1,045 of record NW_027421779.1, read on the forward strand.
AGAAATGTTACCGCGCTCCCACTAACCTTCTTGTAGACACATGGTTCATCTATGTTTTGATAAAACCAAACTCTTTGATTGTCTCATCAAAACGGATGTTCCATCTACGAGAAGCTTGCCTTAAACCATATATGGTTCGCAACAGCTTACACACTAGGTGTTCATTTCCCTTGGAAAGAAAACCCTCTGGCTGTGTCATATACACTTCCTCCTCAAGTTCCCCATTGAGGAAGGCCGTTTTCACGTCCATTTGCCAGATCTCAGAGTCGTAGTAAGCAGCAATCGCAAGCAACATCCGAATTGATTTTAACAGGGCTACAGGCGAAAAAGTTTCATCAAAGTCAATCCCTTGCCTTTGTTTGAATCCTTTTGCCACGAGCCTGGACTTATAGGTCTCCACCTGGCCATATGCTCCAATCTTTCTTTTGTATACCCACTTGCACCCAATAGGCTTAACACCTTCAGGCGCCTCAACCAGAGTCCATACTTGGTTGGTATACATAGATTCCATTTCGGATTTTATGGCACTATGCCATTTCTCTGAGTCAACACTACTCATAGCCTCATTATAGGTCACAGGGTCGTCATCATCAATGATTGACAACTCATTGTCATTCTCAATGACAAGGCCATAATACATCTGTTAGGAATATGTGTATTAGTTTGATGATAAGTTAAGCAAAACACTTAAGTAGAAATCTAGTGTTTGTAGCCTCAACGGATAAGACCATCTTGGCTATCCGTTGAAGGAGTAGCTTTACTTAGCAATAAGTTTAGTATTGTAGCACATTTCACTCTCTGGTATCAAGCTGTAATTCTTAGATGTTGTTAGGAAATAATCAGTCATGTTGACTACTAATGGATGTACAAATAGGAGGGCTAATTGTAAATATTTCATGCCTTGTAATTTTGTATAAGTGAAGAAGTGTCAACGGATATTGAAGACCTTCAACGGATAAGAAACAATGCTTCAACGGATAATATCCATCAACGGATAAGTGCTTCAACGGATAAAGACTTCAACTGATAATGCATCAACGGATAAAGCTTCAACGGATAAAGCCTCAACGGATAAGGCATCAACGGATGAAAGCTTCAACGGATGCTTAGTTCATTAGCAGTTGATAGTGACAATTCACAAGCTGACAGAGGCACATGGTTGACAGAGACATACTGGAATGTGGAAGCCTCTAGGAGGAATCAAGAAAATGCAGCATTTCCATTCTGATGCAAACAAGGAAGTATTCAAAGATTTACAGATTACTCCTAGATTGCATTGGGATAGAGAAATGAAGAAGAAACATGTGAAGAATCTTTTCAATTGTATTTTACAGTTTGTCTTCACTTGTAAACTTGGTGATATATAAACCAAGTAGCAGCTAGTATTAGATAGGAATTTTTCCTTGAGCTGTTTAGAAATATCAAAAGAGAAAATCATCTAGTTTTGTACTAGGAAGCAGCTGTGATTTAATTCTTTGAATCACAGATTTTCTGAAATAACACATCTCTGGTGGAACAACAAATCCACCAGAAAAGTTTTTTAAGTTCTTTGTGTTCATTACATTTGTGTTTGAATATATATCTGTCTGCATCAGCTTCAAGCAATTCACCACATATTTGATCACTCAAACACTTAGCCTTAGAAACTGCTCAAAAACTTGAAAAAGTTTTGAGATTTACATTCAACCCCCCCTTCTGTAAATCTCATTGTTAGTCCACTGGGAATAACAATTGGTATCAGAGCAAGCTCTTAACATACAAAGAGTTTAAAGATCTATTCTGCTAACATCATGAGTGCACAGAAGAATCCTCCTGCTAACATCATGAATAGGAAGGATATTGGTGTAAAGATCCCAGTCCTGGAAAAAGATAATTATCATCACTGGAAAGTGAAGATGCATTTACATCTTCTTTCTCAAGATGAAAGCTACATCAACTGTATTGAAAATGGTCCTCACATCCCTCACAAAGTAGCCACAGCTGCTACTGCAACAGTTGCTGTTGGACAGTCCATTCCCAAGCCAAAAGCAGAATGGACTATTGAAGACATGGAAGAAATCCGCAAGGATAAGAGAGCCATGAACATTTTGTTTAATGGCTTAGATCAAGATATGTTTGACAATGTCATCAATAGCCAAACTGCAAAGGAAGTTTGGGATACTGTACAAATCATCTGTGAAGGTACTGAGCAGGTCAGAGAAAACAAGATGCAGCTTCTTATTCAACAGTATGAATATTTTTCACTTTGAAGAAGGTGAATCACTAAATGATACCTTCAACAGGTTTCAGAAACTGTTGAATGGATTGAAGCTGTATGGTAGAGTGTACCAAGTCAAGGATTCCAACTTAAAATTTCTTAGGTCTCTGCCAAAGGAGTGGAAGCCCATGACTGTCTCTTTGAGAAATTCTCAAGATTATAAGAACTTCACACTTGAAAGATTATATGGAATTCTGAAGACTTATGAACTTGAAATGGAGCAGGATGAGCTGTTGGAAAAGGGAAAGAGAAAAGGAGGAACAGTTGCTCTTGTAGCTGACAGTGAGAAGATGGAAGCCAGGAATGAGGAGAAGACAATGCCAAGTCTCAAAATTGGCACAAGCAAATCAGAATCAAGCAAGGGTAAAGAGCAAGTTGCTGAGGATGAAGACAATTCCAGTCAGGATGAATCTGATGATATTGAAGAACATTTGGCCTTTCTGTCCAGGAGGTTTGCAAAAATGAAGTTCAGGAAAAACACAAAGTTCACTAAGCCAAACAAAAACATGGTGGACAAATCAAAGTTCAAATGTTACAACTGTGGCATTAGTGGACACTTTGCAAGTGAGTGTAGGAAGCCAAATTCTGAGAAAAAGAAATTTGAGCAAGTTGATTACAAAAAGAAGTATTTTGATTTGCTCAAACAAAAGGAAAGAGCTTTTCTCACTCAAGATGATTGGGCAGCAGATGGGGTAAATGAAGATGATGATGTGGAATATGTCAACCTAGCCCTGATGGCTAATTCTGATGAAAATGAAACTAGTTCATCAAGCAACCAGGTAATTACTACTGATCTCTCTCAGCTTTCTAAACATGAATGCAATGAAGCCATAAATGATATGACCAATGAATTATATCATTTGCGTGTTTCCCTTAAATCACTAGCAAAAGAAAACACTAGGATCAAGGAGAATAATGTGTTTTAAGTGATAGGAATGCTGTGTTAGAGGATCAGGTAATTGAGCTTGAAAAGATGAAACTTAAATGCTTGACTGTTGAGAGTGAACTAGCAGAAGCTGTTAAGAAAGTAGAAATTCTTTCTACACAGTTAGAAAGTGAGCAAGAGGTAATCAAGGCCTGGAAAACATCTAGGGATGTTAGTGTTCAGATTGCAAAGGTTCAGGGAATTGAATCATTCTGTGAGGATGCCTGGAAGAAAAACAAAAAGGAGTTAGAATTAATTGATGGATTGTCAACGGATGTGGAATCAACGGATGATGAAAGTTATCCGTTGAAGGAAGAAAAGGAGCATCCGTTGAAGGCTCATCAATTAAAACAGGCAAGTTCTTTTAAAAATAAAAGTCTCAATAAAAAGAATGATTCAACTCTCAAGAACTTTGTCAAAGAAGGAGCTAGCACATCCAGAGATGTCAGTAAGGTGAATATAGGACACATGACTTTAGATCAGCTAAAAGATAGGCTTCAAGTTGGTTGAGGATAAGAAGGAAACTAAAAGAAAATCTAAAAGAAATGGGAAGGTAGGGATTAATAAACATAACAATTACACACCTGATAGGTATGCTCCTAGAAAAAGCTGTGTGCATTGTAAAAGTGTTAATCACCTATCTGATAATTGCAAATCTGTTAAAAATGCTCCCATGCCTTCAAATCCCTCCATGCCTAAAATGTCTATGTCACCTCTGCATGCTATGCCTGTTATGTCTCACCAGAATCCCCATGCACATTTTGCAAACATGCCATATATTAACAATCCTTATTTTACTGCATTTAGTATGCCTCAAATGCCATACAATATGCCTATGTGGAATAACATGTTTGCACAACCTATGCCTTATCAAATTCAAACAAATGTGTTAAATGATTCTGTGACTAACCCTACACTTCAACCAACCACATCTGAGACCAAGGGTGACCCAAAGTTACCTAAGTCAAAAGATGCAGGAGGAATGAAGTCTAGGAAAAAGACTAACAAGGCTGGACCCAAGGAAACTTGGGTACCAAAATCAACTTGATTGATTTTGTTGTGTGCAGGGACAAAGAAGAAATCTATGGTACTTGGACAGTGGTTGTTCAAGACACATGACAGGAGATTTCACCCTGCTCACAGAGTTTAAGGAAAGAGCTGGCCCTAGCATAACCTTTGGAGATGACAGCAAAGGATTCACTATGGGATATGGCTTGATTTCAAAAGAAAATGTCATCATTGATGAAGTTGCATTGGTTGATGGTCTCAAACACAATTTATTGAGCATCAGTCAACTATGTGACAGAGGGAATACTGTTTCCTTCAATTCTGAAGCCTGTATTGTCACAAGTAAAAAGGACAATAAAGTGGTTCTAACTGGAGTTAGAAAAGGGAATGTGTACTTAGCTGATTTCAACTCTACAGATGCAGAATCCATAACTTGTCTTCTCAGCAAAGCAAGTCCAGTTGAAAGTTGGCTATGGCACAAGAAGCTGTCCCATTTGAATTTCAAGACAATGAATGATCTAGTCAAAAAGGACTTAGTTAGAGGAATGCCTCTAGTGGAATTCACAAGGGATGGGCTGTGTGATGCTTGTCAGAAAGGAAAGCAAAAGAAAGTATCATTCAGTAAGAAGCTTGAATCTGCAATTGATGAACCACTACAACTTCTACACATGGATCTTTTTGGACCAGTCAATGTATTGTCAATTTCAAGGAAAAGATACTGCCTAGTGATTGTAGATGATTTCTCAAAGTTTTCATGGGTTTATTTTCTTGAATCAAAGGATGAAGCTAGTGAAATCATCATCAATCATATCAAGCAAGTCAACAATCATCCTGATTTCAAAGTAAGGAATATTAGGAGTGACAATGGAACTGAGTTCAAGAATTCAACCATGAAGTTGTTCTGTGAAGAAAGTGGGATCATGCATGAGTTCCAGCTCCAAGAACTCCACAACAAAATGGTAGTGGTGGAAAGGAAGAACATATCACTAATTGAAGCTGCAAGGACAATGCTTGAAGAGTCAAAACTCCCAACTTATTTTTGGGCTGAGGCTGTCAACTGTGCATGTACACTCAGAATATTTCTCTAATCAATCAGGCAAAATGCATGACTCCCTATCAATTATTCAAGAGAAGAGAAAACCAACTTTAAACTTTCTACATTGTCTTTGGTTGCAAATGCTACATCTTAAGGAATCAATCTGATCACAAAGGGAAGTTTGATGCAAAGGCTGATGAAGGAATATTTGTTGGTTATTCTGCTGGAAAATCTATAGGGTCTACAATCTAAGAACCAACATTGTCATGGATCTGTACATGTTGTGTTTGATGATAAAAGATTGATGGACTAGCAGATGAGGGACATCATGAAGGACTCAAATTTGACAACATTGAGATATACTATGATGATAGTGAAAGTGAGAATGATGAAGAAGGCATATCAAGAAGAATTCAGGAATCTGCCGTTTGGATAATGCACAGGAGAATGCTGGACATCCGTTGAACGTCATAATTCAAGCTTCCGTTGAAAGAAGCATTGCAAGGCGATCCGTTGAAAGACAAAGTGCCTCATGCCGTTGAAAGTTTCATAATGAAGCATCCGTTGATCACAGTCTGTCAACGGATAATCAATTCACTTCATCAGTTGATAGAGCTCCCAATTCCTTTCAAAGGATCAGCAACTCAGGGGGAGTTTCAACAAATCAACATTCTATCTCACATCATGACAATACTGAGGCAACCTCATCTAGGGCTAATCTACCACCTCAAAGGAAATGGACCAAGAATCACCCTTTTGAACTGATCATTGGTGATGCTACATCAAAAGTACAAACTAGAAGGGCTACTCAAGATGAATGTCTGTATAGTAGCTTTCTATCACAGGAGGAACCTAAGAGAGTGGAAGAAGCTCTATTGGATCAGAATGGATAGCATAAGAACGAGTTCTATTGACACAAAATGGGTATTCAGAAACAAGATGGATGAAAATGGCATTGTCATAAGGAATAAAGCCAGATTGGTTGCTAAAGGCTATTCTCAACAAGAGGGAATAGATTTTGATGAAACATTTGCTCCAGTTGCCAGACTTGAAGCCATCAGAATCTTTCTAGCCTATGCAGCTAATGCCAATTTCAAAGTCTATCAGATGGATGTCAAGAGTGCATTTCTAAATGGGGAATTGGAGGAAGAAGTTTATGTAAGCCAACCTCCAGGTTTTGAAGATCAAATTTTCCAGACATGTGTATTATCTGTTGAAAGCACTCTATGGACTAAAGCAAGCACCTAGAGCCTGGTATGAGACTTTGTCAAAGTTCCTTCTAGATAATCACTTCACAAGAGGTACTGTTGACAAAACTCTCTTCTTTAGAAATGTTAATGGCTCTAAGATACTTGTACAAATTTATGTAGATGATATTATATTTGGATCTACAGATGATAAGCTTTGTAAAAAGTTTGCTAAATTAATGCAAAGTAAATATGAAATGAGCATGATGGGAGAGCTAACTTACTTTCTTGGTTTACAAGTTAAACAAGTTAGTGGTGGAATTTTCATTAGTCAAACTAAATATATTTATGATCTTTTAAAGAAGTTTGACTTAATGGATTGTTCACCTGCAAAAACTCCCATGGCCACTGCCACTAAGCTTGAATTAAACAAGGCTGAAAAGTCTGTGGATATTACAAGTTATAGAGGCATGGTTGGCTCACTTTTATATTTAACTGCTAGTAGACCTGATATGTTTTCTACATGTCTCTGTGCTAGATTTCAAGCTGACCCTAAAGAATCTCACTTAGTGGCTATTAAAGAATTTCAGATATCTCAAGGGAACTCCAAATCTAGGAATTTGGTACCCTAGAGAGTATGGTTTTGATCTAATTGGCTACTCAGATGCAGATTATGCAGGGTTGCAAAATAGACAGGAAAAGCACAACAGGCACCTGTCAGTTTCTATGGGAACAAGCTTGTATCATGGTTCAGCAAGAAGCAGAAATTCTGTTTCCACATCAACAGCTGAAGCTGAGTACATTGCTGCTGGTAGTTGCTGTGCATCAGATACATGGATGAGGAATCAACTATTGACTATCGGTCTGACTGTTGACAAAATTCCAATATTCTGTGACAACACAAGTGCCCATTGCCATTACTGAAAATCCAGTGCAGCACTCAAGAACCAAGCACATTGATATCAAGTACCACTTCATTAGGGAACATGTGATGAAAGGTACTAGGTGGAACTTCATTTTGTTCCAAGTGAAAAGCAGATGCAGACATATTTACCAAGCCACTTGATGAATCAACATTCACAAGATTAGTAGTGAGTTAGGTATGCTTAATTATTCATAATCTATGTCATCTATATAATCTGTCTTGAAGCCTGAAATGAAATTTGCTGCAAGAACAAGTTGGCTTTAATTAAGACTTATCCTATCACCGGATATTCTCTATCCGTTGAAAGCCAAAATTGTTCTATCAACGGATATTCATTATCCGTTGAAAGACAAATACATTCTGGTAATTTTATTCCTTCAACGATAAAATGGTGTTGTTCATCAACGGATAACTATTTCCCTTATCCGTTGAAGTGTCACGTCAGTTACTATAAGTGAGTCACAAAGCCGTTGATGTCTTTTACTCAACTCGTTGATACAGATATACAGTGTTGTATGTAAATTGTATTTAAGGTAGTTTTCAGAATTTCTACAGTTGTTTATTTGTTCTTGAACGGCTGTAAATTACTTAAAAGTATCATTAATCATTTTATTTACGTTTTAATTCAGAAAGTATAAAAGCCCAATTGAGACTCTTATTCTCCTCACTTTACGCTTTCTTGCAATTCTTATTCTCTTTCTCTCTAAATTTCTCAAGTTTTTCTCTTCAACCTCTACTCACAACAATGGCACCAGTAGTCAAAATTATGTCTCAAACAGGATTTGTTTATGAAAAGATAATTTCATAGCCTTGGTTGAAAGAATGAAGCCCATTCTGATTATCACAAGATGATGGACTTCATCAAAAACTGCAAACTAAGCTATGCAATGCTGGAAGCCCCAACCATCTACTATGAGGTGATTGAGGAGATTTGGACAACTGCAGAGTTCAACTCCCAGATATGACTATTGGCCTTCTCTCTCAAAGGTAAGGACTATTGCATTAATTGTGATGATTATACAATCTTGCTTTAAGTTTCCTGAGAATAATGCCATGACACCACACACTGATAAAGATGTCTCTGCTATGCTAGATTCCATATGGCTATGCTTTTGATTCTGCCTAGTTTAGGTAGTATTAGAAGGAAAGGCCTTAGGAAAGAATGGAGTTTTTCTTGGAGATGCCTTTATTAAGGTTTTCTCTGGGAAGATTAGCAATTTTGATGCTATCACTTCATCTCTTGTTAATATGCTCTATATGCTAGTTTCTGATAGGTACTTTAATTTTAGCAACTGTGTTATGCTAGAATTAGGTTCCAGATTAGGTAACAAAGCTAATAGACCACATAACATCTACTATGCTAGATTCTTTATGTTATTGGCTAACCATGTTGCTGAAGGTTTGGTTATATCCAATGAGAATAATAAACTCAAATGCTGGGCACAAGAGAAAAGGGTCCTTGCAGACCTTTTGAGAATGAACCTCAACAGCCAGGTGCCATTGGTATACTTGCCAATCATGAATGCACCACAGGTAAGTGAGGTAAATACTTCTATAACTCCTACTATTTCCAACCCCAATGTTTCTTTGCCTTCTAGTGTGGCTATGGAACCTGTGTCTTTGTCCAAACAGGCTCCTACCAAAGCCACCAAATCTAAAGTTTCCAAAGTCAAGTCAAAGAAACCTACCTCTGTTGTTTCTCAAAAGACAACAGTTGTAACAACTACCATAAACCCTGAAGGGAGTGAACAGGGTGTGAGTGGTGAGGGGAGGGGTGAACATCAAAAAGCCCCCCAGGATAAGGTGGGAGAGGTGAGTGGTACCCAAACCAGCCAAGCCACAGTCTCTCAAAAGACTGTGGTGGTTCAAAAGGAGTCCAGCACATCCCTAGTTGCATCCTCCCAAAAGGATGTAACTATTGAAAATAGTCCCCAACCAGGGACACAGAACAAAAGAGGGAGGGACACTGAAGCCACACATTCACCATTTAAAGCCTTTTCAAGGAAGAAGAAGGCCAAAACCCTAGTTTCCACACAAGGGACACACACAGCACAGATACATCCACCAGTATCTGTGCCTTCTCAAATTCAGCTTGATGTGATTCCAGCAAATGTGGAATCACAACCCCATTCTCTCAATATAGAAACACACCATTCATCAAACTCTCCAACACCCTCTCTGGA
>NW_027421780.1:0-17172 GCF_009905375.1 Apium graveolens
AAGATATCCAAAAAATGGGACGCCTCAATTTTGGCTCCATACCTCGTGTACCCCTGCCTACGAGAATTATTTTGAAACCTAGTTTCATTGGTTTCAGCCCCGATTCACTTTCGGACGACCCCAAATAAATGCGAATGCAATTTCATAAATCCATAGGGACAAATTATGAAAAGATATCCAAAAAATGGGAGCCTCAATTTTGGCTCCATACCTCGTGTACCCCTGCCTACGAGAATTATTTTGAAACCTAGTTTCATTGGTTTCAGCCCCGATTCACTTTCGGACGACCCCAAATAAATGCGAATGCAATTTCATAAATCCATAGGGACAAATTATGAAAAGATATCCAAAAAATGGGACGCCTCAATTTTGGCTCCATACCTCGTGTACCCCTGCCTACGAGAATTATTTTGAAACCTAGTTTCATTGGTTTCAGCCCCGATTCACTTTCGGACGACCCCAAATAAATGCGAATGCAATTTCATAAATCCATAGGGACAAATTATGAAAAGATATCCAAAAAATGGGACGCCTCAATTTTGGCTCCATACCTCGTGTACCCCTGCCTACGAGAATTATTTGAAACCTAGTTTCATTGGTTTCAGCCCCGATTCACTTCGGACGACCCCAAATAAATGCGAATGCAATTTCATAAATCCATAGGGACAAATTATGAAAAGATATCCAAAAAATGGGACGCCTCAATTTTGGCTCCATACCTCGTGTACCCCTGCCTACGAGAATTATTTTGAAACCTAGTTTCATTGGTTTCAGCCCCGATTCACTTTCGGACGACCCCAAATAAATGCGAATGCAATTTCATAAATCCATAGGGACAAATTATGAAAAGATATCCAAAAAATGGGACGCCTCAATTTTGGCTCCATACCTCGTGTACCCCTGCCTACGAGAATTATTTGAAACCTAGTTTCATTGGTTTCAGCCCCGATTCACTTCGGACGACCCCAAATAAATGCGAATGCAATTTCATAAATCCATAGGGACAATTATGAAAAGATATCCAAAAAATGGGACGCCTCAATTTGGCTCCATACCTCGTGTACCCCTACCTACTGAGAATTATTTTAAACCTAGTTTCATTGGTTTCAGCCCGATTCACTTTCGGACGACCCCAAATAAATGCGAATGCAATTTCATAAATCCATAGGACAAATTATGAAAGATATCCAAAAAATGGGACGCCTCAATTTTGGCTCCATACCTCGTGTACCCCTGCCTACGAGAATTATTTTGAAACCTAGTTTTATTGGTTTCAGCCCCGATTCACTTTCGGACGACCCCAAATAAATGCGAATGCAATTTCATAAATCCATAGGGACAAATTATGAAAAGATATCCAAAAAATGGGACGCCTCAATTTTGGCTCCATACCTCGTGTACCCCTGCCTACGAGAATTATTTTGAAACCTAGTTTCATTGGTTTCAGCCCCGATTCACTTCGGACGACCCCAAATAAATGCGAATGCAATTTCATAAATCCATAGGGACAAATTATGAAAAGATATCCAAAAATGGGACGCCTCAATTTTGGCTCCATACCTCGTGTACCCCTGCCTACGAGAATTATTTAGAAACCTAGTTTCATTGGTTTCAGCCCCGATTCACTTCGGACGACCCCAAATAAATGCGAATGCAATTTCATAAATCCATAGGGACAAATTATGAAAAGATATCCAAAAAATGGGACGCCTCAATTTTGGCTCCATACCTCGTGTACCCCTGCCTACGAGAATTATTTTGAACCTAGTTTCATTGGTTTCAGCCCCGATTCACTTTCGGACGACCCCAAATAAATGCGAATGCAATTTCATAAATCCATAGGGACAAATTATGAAAAGATATCCAAAAAATGGGACGCCTCAATTTTGGCTCCATACCTCGTGTACCCCTGCCTACGAGAATTATTTTGAAACCTAGTTTCATTGGTTTCAGCCCGATTCACTTTCGGACGACCCCAAATAAATGCGAATGCAATTTCATAAATCCATAGGGACAAATTATGAAAAGATATCCAAAAAATGGGACGCCTCAATTTTGGCTCCATACCTCGTGTACCCCTGCCTACGAGAATTATTTTGAAACCTAGTTTCATTGGTTTCAGCCCCGATTCACTTTCGGACGACCCCAAATAAATGCGAATGCAATTTCATAAATCCATAGGGACAAATTATGAAAAGATATCCAAAAAATGGGACGCCTCAATTTTGGCTCCATACCTCGTGTACCCCTGCCTACGAGAATTATTTATGAAACCTAGTTTCATTGTTTCAGCCCCGATTCACTTTCGGACGACCCCAAATAAATGCGAATGCAATTTCATAATCCATAGGGACAATTATGAACAGATATCCAAAAATGGACGCCTCAATTTTGGCTCCATACCTCGTGTACCCCTGCCTACGAGAATTATTTTGAAACCTAGTTTCATTGGTTTCAGCCCCGATTCACTTTCGGACGACCCCAAATAAATGCGAATGCAATTTCATAAATCCATAGGGACAAATTATGAAAAGATATCCAAAAAATGGGACGCCTCAATTTTGGCTCCATACCTCGTGTACCCCTGCCTACGAGAATTATTTTGAAACCTAGTTTCATTGGTTTCAGCCCCGATTCACTTTCGGACGACCCCAAATAATGCGAATGCAATTTCATAAATCCATAGGGACAAATTATGAAAAGATATCCAAAAAATGGGACGCCTCAATTTTGGCTCCATACCTCGTGTACCCCTGCCTACGAGAATTATTTTGAAACCTAGTTTCATTGGTTTCAGCCCCGATTCACTTTCGGACGACCCCAAATAAATGCGAATGCAATTTCATAAATCCATAGGGACAAATTATGAAAAGATATCCAAAAAATGGGACGCCTCAATTTTGGCTCCATACCTCGTGTACCCCTGCCTACGAGAATTATTTAGAAACCTAGTTTCATTGGTTTCAGCCCCGATTCACTTTCGGACGACCCCAAATAAATGCGAATGCAATTTCATAAATCCATAGGGACAAATTATGAAAAGATATCCAAAAATGGGACGCCTCAATTTTGGCTCCATACCTCGTGTACCCCTGCCTACGAGAATTATTTTGAAACCTAGTTTCATTGGTTTCAGCCCGATTCACTTTCGGACGACCCCAAATAAATGCGAATGCAATTTCATAAATCCATAGGGACAAATTATGAAAAGATATCCAAAAAATGGGACGCCTCAATTTTTGGCTCCATACCTCGTGTACCCCTGCCTACGAGAATTATTTTGAAACCTAGTTTCATTGGTTTCAGCCCCGATTCACTTTCGGACGACCCCAAATAAATGCGAATGCAATTTCATAAATCCATAGGGACAAATTATGAAAAGATATCCAAAAAATGGGACGCCTCAATTTTTGGCTCCATACCTCGTGTACCCCTGCCTACGAGAATTATTTTAGAAACCTAGTTTCATTGGTTTCAGCCCCGATTCACTTTCGGACGACCCCAAATAAATGCGAATGCAATTTCATAAATCCATAGGGACAAATTATGAAAAGATATCCAAAAAATGGGATGCCTCAATTTTGGCTCCATACCTCGTGTACCCCTGCCTACGAGAATTATTTGAAACCTAGTTTCATTGGTTTCAGCCCCGATTCACTTTCGGACGACCCCAAATAAATGCGAATGCAATTTCATAAATCCATAGGGACAAATTATGAAAAGATATCCAAAAATGGGACGCCTCAATTTTGGCTCCATACCTCGTGTACCCCTGCCTACGAGAATTATTTAGAAACCTAGTTTCATTGGTTTCAGCCCCGATTCACATTCGGACGACCCCAAATAAATGCGAATGCAATTTCATAAATCCATAGGGACAAATTATGAAAAGATATCCAAAAAATGGGATGCCTCAATTTTGGCTCCATACCTCGTGTACCCCTGCCTATGAGAATTATTTTGAAACCTAGTTTCATTGGTTTCAGCCCCGATTCACTTTCGGACGACCCCAAATAAATGCGAATGCAATTTCATAAATCCATAGGGACAAATTATGAAAAGATATCCAAAAAATGGGACGCCTCAATTTTGGCTCCATACCTCGTGTACCCCTGCCTATGAGAATTATTTTGAAACCTAGTTTCATTGGTTTCAGCCCGATTCACTTTCGGACGACCCCAAATAAATGCGAATGCAATTTCATAAATCCATAGGGACAAATTATGAAAAGATATCCAAAAAATGGATGCCTCAATTTTGGCTCCATACATCGTGTACCCCTGCCTATGAGAATTATTTTGAAACCTAGTTTCATTGGTTTTCAGCCCCGATTCACTTTCGGACGACCCCAAATAAATGCGAATGCAATTTCATAAATCCATAGGGACAAATTATAAAAGATATCCAAAAAATGGGACGCCTCAATTTTGGCTCCATACCTCATGTACCCCTGCCTACGAGAATTATTTAGAAACCTAGTTTCATTGGTTTCAGCCCCGATTCACATCGGGACGACCCCAAATAAATGCGAATCCAATTTCATAAATCCATAGGGACAAATTATGAAACGATATCCAAAAAAATGGGATGCCTCAATTTTGGCTCCATACCTCGTATACCCCTAGCCTACGAGAATTATTTTGAAACCTAGTTTCATTGGTTTCAGCCCCGATTCACTTTCGGACGACCCCAATAAATGCGAATGTATTTCATAAATCCATAGGGACAAATTATGAAAAGATATCCAAAAAATGGGACGCCTCAATTTTGGCTCCATACCTCGTGTAATAACCCCAATTTTTGAGAAATTTTGAAACCCTTATGAATAGTGTTTTTGCTGAACGAGAAAACTTTTCATGCCACACTATGTAGGGGTTCTGTTATGGATATTCTGGGATATTATTAGTACTCTATGAAGTATATAAGTGTATGTAAAGATCGTCAGAATCCAATTCCGAACATTTTGATTTTTCCCGGAAATCCACTAGATACGGAAAGAATTGAGAAAAAGGTAACATGATTAAAAGGATTTAAATTCAAGGATTATAAGAGAGGATCATAAAAGGAATATAATGTATTGAGAAAGGTTAAGGGAACCCAAGTAATAAGATCCCGGGTATGATCCCTCAAACGATAAACGAGAACGAAAGTTAAGCGAACCGTATAGCAGATCAGCGGTCATTAGGCAAACGATTAGGAAGTTAATCAAAGGGATTAATGGGAATGATGTCATCCAACCAATAGAAAGAAGGCAAGGAAGGAAGGATGACATCATGTGGATGAGATAAGCATGACATGGGAAGGAGGAGGTGTGGTGGCTTTGTAACCACACAAATCCAAGGGCAAGAAGGTAAATTACTAAATCAAAAACAAAAACCAAATCAACCAACCAAAAAATCAAAACAAGGCAAAGCACAAAATTCTCTCTTCTTCTTTCTCCATGGAAGCTCACGGGTCCTTTTCTTAATTTTTGAAGATCCAAGCTCCTCCACTTACTATTTAGCAAGGTAATTATCCTAGCTTCTCCTAGTTAAGTTACATACTTCCTATAAGTTTAAGCTTCTAAATCCAAGCCAATCTTTTTCTATAAATCATCAAAGAAGATGGTGAATAGTGTTTTCAAGAACTAAAATTTGTGTTCTTGAAGTTTTGTTTAGATTAAGCTTGGATAAGGGCTTTAAAGATGATTCCAAGCCATCCCCTTGATTCTCCACTCTCCAAGGAAGGTATAATCTCTTGACCAAGCTTTGTTATTGAAAGTCAAGAGCATAAAATGAGTATTAGAGTTCATGAGAGGCTTGATGATTGTGTATGTAGAGATTAATGGGTTTTGGGTTGTTTTTGAAGTTGTAAATCTTGGTTGTTGATTAATGAACTTAAGTGTAGTTTAAATTCATGATAAAGAATAGTATAAATGGTTAATGTGGATTTGTTGGGATTGTTATGATGTGATAAGGATGGATGTTTGTTGTATGATGGATTTGAGGTTGGATTTGGGGTTGATTTGGAATGGGTTTGAATGGTTTAAAAATATTGGAAATCGCGTAAACATAGCCGTCGTAACGTCCGATTTTCTTTGGACTGTTTTTGTGCATAGCATTAGGACCCGAGAACCCCCTGCTAGATTATGACCACTTCCATGTTTAGATAGCTCATGTTACGAGCTTCGTGTTGATATGTAGTTCGTTCGATTCCGATTTACGGTTTAGGAGAAACGACCGTTTCAAGTAACGGCGTTTCGCGAACGAAACTTTTTCCCCTCGCCTTACTTTGAAATGTAGGTTAAAGACCAAAAAGGGTTAATTAATGCATGAAACATTTATGGTAAGTGTTTTAGGCAGTTGGTAAGTCACTCGCGAAGGAATCGCTTTAAAACTCGTAAAGGTTAAATTATTAAAAATGGTGGAGCCGAGGGTACCCGAGTGACTTAAGCGAATCAGTGAGCGCAAAACAAGCGTTAGAGTCTAAGTTAGTTAAAGTATAGATTTACAAGTGACTTTGGTTTAATTCCAACTTACTTGTTGTTTATAGGTTACCAGACTCGTCCCGAGCCATTCGTAACCCCAGTCGCTCAGGCAAGTATTCTATCCGTTATACTGTTGTTGTGATGTATATATGTATATGCATTATCTTGCGATAGATGCATGATGTTTATATTAGCAAATGTTGCGATATATTGTAGCATGTGATATGGTATATAATGCATGCCTGTTTCATATTCTTGAAATATATATCTGTTGGTTCAAATGCTTATTCGTTGCATAATACCTATGCTAGAGATAAGCGGTATTTGCGTATACCCTTAGTATAGGGGACCCAAAGGTGAAAATATTTTCTAAAACCGGGAGTCGAGGATCCCGAGTAGAGTTTATATGGATATGGATATATATATATATATATATATATTATATATATATATATTTATATATATATATGGTTATAGTTTTTTCCAAACTATTAATCGAATAAGGTTTATTCGATAACTTTAAACTTTATTTTATTATCGAGTATATTTCGAATATTATTCGAAGGCGTATGACTCCTTTATATTAAATGAATATTATTTTGAATATTCATTCGAGGACTTATGACTCTTTTATATTATTTAATGAATATTATTTTGAATATTCATTCGAGGACTTATGACTCTTTTATATTATTAATGAATATTATTTTGAATATTCATTCGAGGACTTATGACTCTTTTATATTATTTAATGAATATTATTTTGAATATTCATTCGAGGACTTAGACTCTTTTATATTATTTAATGAATATTATTTGAATATTCATTCGAGGGTTATGACTCAGTTTATTTTATTATTTCAATATGATTTGAATATTCATCGGAGGACTTATGACTCCTTTATTTTATTTAATGAATATTATTTATAATATTCATTCGAGGTATTATGACTCAGCTTATTTTATTTATTGAATATTATTTGAATATTCATTTGAGGATCTATGACTCCGATTATTTGCTGAGATATATTCTTTATTTTATTAAAGAATAAGATGTCGATAATCAAACTTATTTTCGATTATTCAAATGAAGATAATACTTTCATATAAGTATATCTTTGGTTATTTAATACTCGTTTCAAGTATAAATTTTAATACTTCTACTTCAATTATTTTTATAAAGGCTATTCTTTATGGGAATATTATTTAATTAATAATATTCCAGATATTTTCCTAATATTCTGGGGACTGATTTACTTCATTAAATCAGCCGTACTCCAAACACTCTTTAAAGTGTTTTCGAGTCTCAAAATGATTTTTAAAAGTCAGAGCGGATCCCAACACTCATTTTTAGATTTAAGATCTTCCTTTTTAAAGGGGATTTAAATACTCGCTCAAAACCTGGGAAATCCGGCTCTGTGGTGTATTTACATTCGCAACAAGGTTGCAGATTTGGTAAATGAATTGATTACTTGCCCAACGTTCGGGAAGTAAGCCCCTCTCATTGAGTCGGCATAAGCGACAGGCCGAGGTACGGTCTATTATTGTGTAAGTGGCTCAGTGGGAGTCCATCAAATGCATAGGTGGCTGAGTGGCAGTCCAGCATAGGGTCTTAATTATGACCAGGGTGATGACCAGTGGGGAATTCGTCCATCTACTAGTAGAAAGGTTACTTATTGGTATCTTTGCCTGATCAGCGAGATATCGGGTTTATGCCAAAATTCTTTTCCTTTCCAAAATTCATATGGATTGTTTCGAACTCGTTTCATACTTCACATAACAGAGGTTCCAGGAATGTTAAAGGGATATATATATGTGGTTATATATATATCGGGACTAATAAAGTATCTCATAACTTTTTCATTCAATAATCTTTCAAAGATTTGAATCTATTCAAGTCTTATCTTGTGGTCTCATCAGTGGGATGACTTTTGAAATTGATTAAACTTGAACGGTGGTAGTTCAAGTAGTATTGGGAATGATTAAATGTAGTGAAGTATTTGGTAACTTCATCTTTTAGACCTTATATCTAATTAATAATTGTCTATGAATGACAAAGATTTCAGAAAAACGTGAGACAAGGTTAGATATATGAGATCACCTTGCAACGATATATTTTTTTATATATAGTTATACACTGGGACTTTGTGTATATTATGCATGGAAGCGGACTTCCAATATTTTGAAAAGTATATGTATATATATATATACTGAATATTTTGCGACTTCATCGCATTAAGTGATCAACTTGGTTCATTTCTTTTGACCAAGACTTTCATGAGTATTATGAGTAGACTCATATACTGTAATAATTATGCATATTATTTTGGTGGGCTTGCTGCTCACCCTTGCTTTCTTCTTTCATCACACAACAACAGTTAGGAAAGATGACCAGACTCCAGCAGACCCAGCGCAAGCGCGTGGAAAGCGTTCCGCGTCTTCCCGTTGATGTCGTAGCTGCTATAGCTGCAGAGGTAGATCTATTGTAGATTAGAACCATTTGCTTTTGAGAATCAATTATGTATAATTATAACTTGTGGCAGATAATGGCAATTAAACTGTAAATTTATCAAGTAATCGTTTTGGGGTTGTAAATAACTTTTAAATTGTGGATTCAAAGACTTGTACTTATTTGAATTTCAATCTCTGAGACTATAACGGGTTGTGGTGGTATGTTAGTGTGGGGGTCACAGCATAAGGTTGGTTATTATTAATTAAGTGAAGTGATATTGTGGAAAGAAAGACCGTGACGACCCGGATCCCCGACCCCGGATCTGGGGGTGTTACAGAAATGGTATCAGAGCTAAGCGGTATAAACCTCAGAGATGATGGACGTTAAGATAATAGTTACTAAGATAATAAGAAACTCTTGCCAAGTTCATAGTCGGGCTACCTAACGTAGTACTGACGTTAAAACCCTTATGGGAACCCTTATAAATGTAGCGATCAGAAGCGTAGTTCGTTATCGATAGAGTAGCGGGACTCCGAACCCTGAGGTTGAGAGCAACAGCGCGATGATTTTTATTACTAATTGGAGATCGGATTGTGGATCCGATAGAGGTGTCCTAAGGCAGGGACCGGATGATGTTGATATTGAGGATGTAGTGGTTGAGGATGTTGTCCTAGAAGGGATAGTTGCTGAGAAAGGAGTCCCATGGAGGATCCTGACAAGAATGAATAAAGGACCACTGATGAATTGATGACCATGGTTAGGTCGACTACCAGAGGTAGGATTGGTCGGTCACTACCAGAGGTTCGTTCAGTTTGTAAAGAACAGTAGCCCCTTTAAACGCGGCTTACTCGTAAGACTGAGAAGTTCGAATGGACAGAGAAATGCGAGGAGACAACTTTTAAGAACCGAAGCAAAGGTTGGTGACGTTCCCTATGTTGGCGTTGCCGAATGAAAAATGAGATTTTGTGATGTGTAGTGACCTTCGCATAAGGAATTAGGAGTGCTTCATATACAGTACAGGCAGGGGGTATCGCGTACGCGTCAAGACAATTAAGGGAATATAAAATTCGATATCCCCATCCTGAGCTTGGTCTTGTGGCAATAGTTTTAACCCTAAAAGTTTGGAGGCACTACTTTTATGGAGAGAAGTGCGAGAATACCTAAGCCATAAGTGCTCTAGTACATTTTCACGTAGAAAGAGCTCAACATATGCCATAGGAGGCAGTTAGAGCTAATCAAGAATAATGATTGGGAGATTCTTTATCATTCGGGGAAAGCCAATATGGTGGCTGATGCCCTTAGTAAAAAGGAGGACTCAAGAATGATAATGTCTTTTGGAGAGTTTATAAGAGATTTTGAGAAAATGGAAATAGAAGTGAAGGTACCGGAGCCGGTACCGAAAAGCTGTTTGAGATTGCAATACAGCCCGAATTATTGGAAAAGATCATATTGTGCCAGAAAAAGTTATGAATGAAGGCAGAGAAGCCAACAATTAGATAAAAAGATTAATATCGAGAAAGATGATAAGGGAATAATGAGGTATTCCTATAGAATTTGGGTTCCGAAAGTTCAAGAGTGTAAGGATGAGAACTTAGATGAGAGCCATGGTTGGGAATAAGATTTAGAGCAAACCCTGAACGCGATAGTCAGGGGAGGTCGCCATCAAGATAGAAGGAACCCATGACATAATGGAGTGGAAAATGAGGATTTTAAATTAAAAGATGACCCCAATTATGGGGAGTAGGATGAAACATTTCATAATAAGGAAACAGAAAGTCGAGTAAGGAAAGGAGACCCGAGACGGTACTCCTATACGGCAATTCATGGACCTGTCTAGACAGAACTTAGACTATTATCCCCAACCACCACTCTGAGGAGACAGTGCGGTGGGAAATTCTTTCATGACCTTTAAGTCGCTAAGCTCTCAGAGTTCCAAGGAACAAGCTGACCCAGTCGAGGCAAGAGCCTGGCTAAAGGAAATAGATGAATCATTTGAGATTCTAAATGATTGACGAACCACAAAAGACTGTTTTGTCACTTACCCTCCCAAGAGAGAGACCACCCGCTGGTGAAAGGCCAAGGAAGGCACGGAGCAAGAGATTATAATAAACTGATTAAAGTTCAGCCAATTGTTTTCGGGATCGTAATTCCCAAGGTTATGGAATAGTGTAAAAGCTTTAGAGCCAGAACAAAGGCAGACGAGTATGATGAATTATGAATCTAAGCTGTAAAAGTTGTTAAGATTCGTTCTGAAGACGCGAATCCAGAATGACGGGATATTTGAAATCAATGCTTATGTTGTGTTGGTTCATGAAATAATGATAAGAGAAAGGAAAATAAAAAGGAATTGAAGTGGAAAGGAATAAAAAGGCAACAGAGTTTGAGGAATGATAAGGGAGTTGGGTATGAGGAAACCCTAAAGACTCCTATTAATAGAAATAGAAAAGTATATGATCGTCAGGATGAGGGTGATTCACCATGAGTTAAAGTTGACGGTTGAAGGCATAAGAGATGCATATAGTTTATCCCCTGTAAGTTGGGAGGATTCGAGGAAACCTTGAGATAATTCGAAGGATAAATAATGAGACGCGGATAGACAGGGGATAAGAAAGTAAGAAATTAAGAAAATTGGATGAAGGAAGTGACCTTCAAGAAGGTGAAGTGTAAGACCGGTGGCATGATACCCAGAAAGGGAGACGCCAGATATGAAAGATATCCCAACATTGAGGTGACTGTTGAGATAAACAACAAAAGTAAATAAGGAATTACTAAGAAGAAGTTCACGTTGAACACGACCAATATCTTCCAGAACATCCATGTTATCGTTACCAGATTAGGCAAGAAAAGCGGATAACCGTTGTTATCTTTTGGAGGCCATTTTGATTAACCTCATTTTGTATACAGATGTTATTGTGAAATTAGGCATTTACTATCGAGGTGGGAATGATTGAATAAGATACCCATATCAGGGATATATGACTTTATTTATCCATGGAAGGATGCTTGTACCTTTTTAAAGGTGGAATTAAGGATAGAACATCGGTAACTTAAAACGAATCCTAGGGGAATGCATAAAGGTTGGCATTTCACCCTTGATAGGGATAGTATGAGTTTTGACAGTATGAATTGGAAAGGTTAAGGTAAAATAACCTTTAAGGATCAGTGGAGAAATTTTCAGAAGTATATAGACAATGGTTCTACTATTAGTAAATGGTATTGTGATATGCCCTGTATCTAGGGAATACAGGAGGAACGATTGAAGGATAACCTTAGAGGTTTTATAAGGAAAAGGTAATATTCAAAATTCTCAAGAATAGAAATGTGATAAAGGAAATATGACGTAATTATAATGATGCCAAGTGGGGCACGTGTTAAACCACGAGAAAGTATGGATCGAACCAGTAATGGTCGAAATTGTTCAGGGCAATTAGGACTTAAGATAAAAGATGTTCTAAGTATGATTGAGAGTCAGTTGACAGTGATTAACCTCTAAAGACTGGGATAACTTATGGAAAAATGGATTTTTTTTTACTCATCAGATATTAAGGAAAATATTTCACATAAGCTGTGATTGAAATAAGGTAGAAAATTTATTTGGAGGTGGTTAAAATGACATTGACTGTAAGGAAATTTACTATCAGGAAAGGCCAAAGAGGTGGCCGACACTTTAAAGGTAAAGGATAATTATAGGCGTGTGCCAAAAGAATACAGTGATGATGGTTAAAATGTGAAGGTTGAATTATGGTTTGGAAGATTGACATTCCTTCTGATGACTGTGCAATACCCAACCGTAATAGTAGTTGGTAAAGGTTTAATTCGTGTAATCGCCATGAACGGGCTATCTATCTTAGAAGGTCCTATCTTGAGATAAGCCAGGACCATGTTTCAAAAAGGACAAACAAACCTTTGAGTTAAGTCTTCTATTGAAGGCATATGATTAAGAATGGTATTAACCTGCTATCGTGCTTTGATTGAAACTCTTCTGCAATTTTATATGCTTCATGTCATGTATGTATGTCAGGATCAGGAGTGTTCTTCATGAATCAGGAATGGTGATTATGTTACCTCCTTAGAAGGATTTGATACGACATGTATGGACTCCGTATGGTTAGCTATTAAGACTTCATGGAAAATGAATGACTACAGGGTCAGTGGTGGACCATAGTAAGGCAGCAATGATTCTGCGAGTAATGAGCTGATTACAACCGTGAGAGTTGTATTGGAATGGGTGTTGAGATTGAGTACCACTAATCGGGTCGTGGTAGTGTATAAGTTATCATTGATAGACTAATTAAGTAGAGTATCTACCTAGTGAATATTATTCTTTCTTATCAATAGAGAGTCGTATTATTATACGAGGAAGGTTGCGGTGCAAGCATAGAATTCAAGTAACGATGATGATAGAATGAGATCCCAGATTCGATTTTCGATGTCGAGGGAGTTTCAAAGGTGATTGTGTATAAGCTCGAGGAAGAGTGGGTCCATAGAATGATGGACGGGATAGCGAAAATATTTAGGCATGAAATGCGAGGCTATAATACTTGATGCTGATATAAATATATATGTTTTGTTCTCCTATGACAAACCTCTATAGTTCAGAGGTAGGTTCCAAGCCAGATATTTTGTGGTATATTTTTTTCATATATACAATTCTCTTCAGTTCGTTCTTTTCTCTTCTTTTCATTTCATGTAAGCTGAGAAGAACAACCCTTCCAGAAGGGGAGGTATTGCCGAATGACTATCTATCTTGTGATAGAAGCCTAGTAGGATACCACTGTTGTTTAATTGCTTGTCAAGTACTAAAGGCTGGCCACCTTCTGTACTAACTATGCGATATAACAAGTGTTCATGATCATAGTGATCTCTCAACAAATTCCTTTACTTCTATTTGATTGATCAAATTTTGGAAAATAGAAACAACTGAAAAAGGAGTAATAAAGTGGTGGTAGTATGCGGAATGGGAACACATTCGTGATACTAAGGTTGACGTGGTTATTAAAAGGTTATAGAACGCTAACGAGCAAAAGTATAACCAGTATAATATTAGGAACGGAAGGTAGTAGCGATTACGAACTGGAAAAGAATGGGTATTGAGAAGCAGAAGCTCTAATGATAAAAGCTATAATGAGAGTCTGTGCAATAGACTTGAAAGAATTTGGAATGATCACTTAATTCGGATTGAGTTATCTTACGACAATAGATCATATGTCATTATCGAGATGTCGCCTTATGAGATCCTTGAGGGAAGACAATG
This sequence comes from Apium graveolens, assembly GCF_009905375.1. Taxonomy (NCBI): domain Eukaryota; kingdom Viridiplantae; phylum Streptophyta; class Magnoliopsida; order Apiales; family Apiaceae; genus Apium; species Apium graveolens. The sequence goes on from NW_027421780.1 coordinate 14,173, forward strand.
TCGATCTCCCTTATGTTAGGATGAAGTTGTAGAGCGCAAGATGCTCGGACCCGCAGTAGTCCAAAGGACCAAGGATATGATAGATCTAATCAGAGGACGGCTGGTAGTACCCAAGATGGACATAAGTATGTGATTTGACAAAAGGATAAAGAGTATGAAATAGGGGACCTAGTAATGTTATAGGTATCCCTGGAACCCTTGAAAGGATTGATGAGGTTCGGAAAGAAGGAAAGCTAAGTCTACAATTTGTTGGACCCTTGGATATATTAAGACGTTTGGGAAGTTAGCATATGAGCTAGCCCTAACCCCGAACATGTAGCAGGTCGTAACGTGTTTCACGTATCAATGTTAAGGAAGTGTAATTCAGATGCCAGTAAATAGGCATATGAGCGCATAGATATGCAACCCGACGTAACCTATATGGAGCAACCAGGAAGGGTTATAGAGTGAAAAGGAACAAGTGCTTAGGAGAAGGGTTATCAAACTATCAGAGTTTGATGGTAGAACCACAATGTGGGAAAATTGACTGAGAGTTAGAAATGTAATGCTAAGAAAGTATCCCATTTGTTTTCTATCTGATTCCGGGACGGAATCCTTTTTAAGGAGGTGTATGGATTAAAAACTAATATATATAATTGCTGTATTTAATACTAAGGAACGTGAGCTTCGAGGCTCGATTTGACTGCTCTTGTGTTTCGTGACTCAATCTGCCTTAACAAGATGCTACGTACCTTGCTGATTGCCAAGGATCAAGTCAAAAAACGTAGTTCTGATTGGCGGGGGTGAGACCCCTTATATAGATGTAGGAGTCCTTAAATTGGACTTGGTATAGGAGACTTGGTGGATAAGCCTCTGAATAGGATAGACTTAGGAGTCCTAGGAAGTAGGAAGCTGATTCCTTATCCTTTTAGGTCCCCTTGAGGCTAATCTCTAAGGTTATATCCTCATCGGGACTCTTTTCAATATCTGATTTCTCCCTTATTAATTAATTACGAAATCAATTAATAATCAGGGCTTTTTGGGCCTTTCTTATTCCACCAGGCCTGATCTGGTCCGTCAGACTTAACCTTTTGGTCTGAATATTATACATCTTATTATTGGGCCTATCAGCCCATTAATTATAAAATCAGGACTTATTTATCCCTATCATTTGCCCCCAACTTTTGGGAAACATTGATTCGGTTTCGCAAGAAGTTATTCGTTCCCTTCAGGGTTTTGGTTTGAGGAAAAAGTGTGGAGCGACCTACCATTTACAATGAACTTCATTTTATTCAGAAATTATCTTAATTTCCAGGAATTTCTCCCTAATTTTCTGGGATTTTCCCTTAATTTCTGGGATTTATTCTATTTTTTGGATTTTTCCCTTAATTTCTGGGGATTTATCCTAATTTTTCTGGATTTTTCCCTTAATTTGGGATTTATCCTAATTTTTCTGGATTTTTCCCTTAATTTCTGGGATTTATCCTAATTTTCTGGATTTTTCCCTTAATTTCTGGGATTTATCCTATTTTCTGGATTTTTTTCCCTTAATTTCTGGGATTTATCCTAATTTTTCTGGATTTTTCCTAATTTCTGGGATTTATCCTAATTTTTCTGGATTTTTCCCTTAATTTCTGGGATTTATCCTAATTTTCTGGATTTTTCCCTTAATTTCTGAAAATATTAATATTTTCAGAAATTATTTAAGGAATTTCCTTATTATTATTATTATTATTATTTCCAGGATTTTTCTTCTCTCTCTTTTTTTTTTTTTTTTTTTTTTTTTTTTTAATGCAGATTTCGACCAGGAATCATTCGGCCAGGATCCTGGTCGAATTAACCTTCAGTATGCCCTGGTCGATTGAATTTCGAGCAGGTTCTATTCGATCAGGAATCCTGGTCGAATTTCGGCCAGGATTTTCACCCCTTCCCCTTTTTTTTTTTTTTTTTTTTTTTTTTTTTTTTTTTTTACAATTTTCGACCAGAAATTTTTCGACCAGGATTTTTGTCTCTTTCGGTCAGGAGTCCTGCTTTTTGACCGAATTAACCTTCATTTGTTGCCCAGGTCGATGCAAATTCGGGCAGGGCTCATTCGACCAGGATTTATTTGGTTTCCTGGTCGACCGGGTCAAAAACATTCTGCCATTCTTGATCGAATAAAACAGCTATTTTCCCTTTTTCGACCAGAAAATTTTTTGGTCAAGGTTTGAGGTCAGAATTCTTTGTTTTGACCGAATTAGCCGCCTTTCTTGCCTTGGTCGAAGCTATTTCGAGCAGGATTGTTTCGACCAGGGTTTTCAGTGATTTTTAGTCGAATGAGTCTCAATTCAGGTCGAATTAAGCTTATTTTTCAGCCCTGATCGACAAGATTTCGACCTCAGGAGTTTTGATCAGGATTCCTTTGTGCCTGGTCGAATTGGTCTGTAATCTATAATTTCTTGCATATTTCTATGATTTGGGCCCTTATCCTGGGCTGTATTCTTTTGAGCTCATTTAACTGGGCTTATCCTCTTACTGGGCTTCATAGGCCTATTTCTTAAATCGGGCCTTATTTGTCAACTAATTGGGCCCTCTTTCTGGGCTTTCTTGGACTGGGCCTCTATCATGCTTTAATTCCAAAGCCCGTTCAAATTGGGTTGGGCTGAACTCTTAAGCCTGACTTCCAGATATTCTGGAATCTTCCATATCATTCCAGATTTTTCCATATTTTTCTAAGACTTTTCTAAGACTTTTCTAAAATATTCTGGAACATTCCAGATCCTTCCATTTTGGGCCCATATGGGCTTTTTTGAGGCCCAAATCCCCTTCTTCTTGGCTATAAAGAGGTGGGATGAGAGTGTGATTCCTCACACTCTTTCATTTCTCAAAATCCAACAAATTCTCATCCTTCCTCCAACTTTCTAGCCTTTCCTCTCTCAAATCCCTTCTTTAGTTTTCCAACCTCTCCTTCAGGCTTTTTCTAGCTTTCTAATGGCTGACAAGAATTCCGAGAGGGCGGCAAAGATAGCCTCGGCTTCAAAA
>NW_027421781.1:0-32720 GCF_009905375.1 Apium graveolens
AAAGAAGGTTTCCAGAAAAAGCATAAGTTCTGATAAGAAGAATTTCAGAAGATCTGAAGGCAGAGGAGGAAAGTCTGACAGAGGAGATTACACCAAGTTAAATGCTATAACTGTGGTGAGAAAGGCCACATATCTCCTGACTGCAAGAAGGTAAAGGGTGACAAAGGCAAGGCTCTTGTCACAAAGCAGAAAAGCTGGACAGCACCTCAGACTCTGAAAGTGAAGAGAACTATACATTAATGGCAAATGTTGATAAAGAAAGTGCTGAGAGCAGTTCTGAAGCTGCTGAAACAAAGGTACCTCAGACCACTTATGCTTTTCATACTGATATATTAATGAGTTGAGAAGATATCTTAAAACCATGTTTGTTAGCTATAGAGATCAACCTTTAACATGTGAAAGATTAACTTCTGAAAATCTTGGCATATAATAAAAGAATGATTTCTTAGAAAAGAGTTAGTCATATTCCATCAAACTCAGAAGGATAGAGATGATGCTTTTATGTTAGGGATGAAGTGCTAAAAATGAATGAATCTCTAAAAACTGAGTTAGAAAAGGAAAGAGAAATAATCAGGACTTGGACTAACTCTGGCAGAACAACTCAAAATTTGCTAAGTAGTGAAAATTGGAAAGAGGCTTAGGTTATGGAGAAAATAAGAATGATAAAGGAACTGAAGAAATTAAGCCTGTTGTAAGCAAAAGCCAAAGTTAAAACCTGTTAAGTTTGTAACTGTAAGACTGATAATGAGAAATCAGAATTACAGAGGAATAACTTCTGACAAACTAAACAGGAAAAGACAGCTGAAGTAAACATAGGCTTAATGACAAAGAAGCAGCTTAAGCATAAGCTGAAAGATGTCAAGAATGCAAACAAGGTAAAATCACCTAGGAAAAATAGGAATGGAAAGGAAGGTGTGAATAAAAGCAATGATTATAATCTGTTCCTGATTGCACCTAGGAAAACATGTCATAACTGTGGAAGTTCTAACTATCTGGCTTCTTTTTGCAGGAAAAATAAGAATATTAACTCCTTACCTTCGAAATCAGGAGTTAAGAGTCAGTCAGTTAGATACAAACCACAAAATCCTTGTTTTCATTGTGGTAGTTTATGGCATTCCATTTATACTTGTAAGGAATATCATAGTCTGTACTATGATTATTATCAAATAAAACCTTCTTTGAAGAAAGTTTCCATTGTTCCTTCTAGTATAAATTCTGATTCAAAGTCTGATAATATAATTTCTGATAAGAAAAATGTTAACATAAACTCTGATGCTAAATCCGCTGCAAATGTTAACAAACTTAATAAGACCAAAGGATCCAAGCAAGTCTGGGTCCTTAAAACTAATAATTAGTGGTCCTTCTGATTGCAGGGCAACAGGAAAATATTCTAGTCTGGACAGTGGATGTTCAGGTCATGACTGGAAATAAGGCCCTGCTATCAGACTTTGTGGAGAAAGCTGGCCAAGTGTTTCTTATGGAGATGGCAATATTGGAAAAATATAGGATATTGGCAATATCAATCTTAGGAATGTCATCATTAAAGAAGTAGCTCTAGTCTCAGGACTTAAACACAACCTCTGAGTATAAGTCAAATCTGTGACGAGGTTATCATGTTGATTTCTTGAAGAACACTTGTGAAATTGTGAGTAAATCTAAAGGCAAAGTTGTTCTGAAAGGATATAGACGTGGGTAACATTTAGAAGCTAAGCTTTCAACAAGTGCTGATGGCTCTGCAATCTGGCTGTTAAGTAGAGCATCAATTGAAGAAGCTGGAATTGGCATAAGAACTCTCTCATTTAATTTTAACAATATAAATGAACTGGTCAAGAAAGATCTTGTGAGAGGAATTGCCAAACACAGATTTTGCTCCTGATGGTCTTTGTGATTCATGTCAGAAAGCCAAACAAAGAAAATCTTCATGCAAGAGCAAGACGGATCATCAATACTTGAGCCTTATCATCTTATAATGTTGATCTATTTGGTCCAGTAAATGTCATGTCTATTGAAAAGAAGAAGTATGCGTTGTCCTAGTGGATGAGTTCACCAGATACACATGGGTGTATTTCTTGCACACAAAAAGTGAAACTGCATCTATCTTGATTGATCATATCAAACAGCTGGATAAATGGTCAAAGATTCTGTGAAAATTCTAAGAGGGATAATGGCACTGAGTTCAAGAATCTGATAATGGAAGAGTTCTGCAAAGCCATGGAATAACAAGCAGGAATTTCTGCTCCTGGAACTCCACAGCAAAATGGAGTTGTTGAAAGGAAGAATAGAACTCTCATTGAAGTCTGCACATATAATGCTTGAAGAAGCAAAGCTTCCAACCTATTTCTGAGGCTGAAGCTGTGCAGACTGCTTGTTTTACTCAAAATGCAACACTCATTAACAAGCATGGAAAAACACCATATGAGATGGTGAAGAAAAAGAAGCCAAATCTGAAATATTTCATGTATTTGGATGCAAATGTTTGTTCTCAAGACTCATCCTGACAAGCTATCAAAGTTTGATCTAAAAGCTGATGAAGGAATCTTTGTTGGATATCCACTTTCCACAAAAGCCTTCAGAGTCTATAATTTGAGAACAAAAGTGGTCATGGAATCTATCAATGTCTCTTTTGATGACAAGAAGATCACTGGTCTTAAAGATTTCATTGATCATGATCAGCTGAGATTTGAAAATGAAGACTCATATTCTGATACTGAAAAACCTGACAGTCTAAGTCCTGATACTACAAACTCTGACGGATTAAACTCTGATGTTATTAAAACTGTGGTGACTACATTAAAGGAAGATGCACTATGCAGGGGGAGCATACTCAAGATTCTACCACATCTCAAGAAACATCAGAACATGCATCTGGCTCTTCAAGTTTTGATTCGTCAAGTTCTGATAAGCCAAGTTCTGAAAGAGCTGACAATCTAAATACTGAAGAATCCAACTCAGAGAGCATAGTTTCAGGGGGAGCATCAGAAAATGAAAATGAAGATAGCATGGATCATGGGGGAGCATCCAGTTCTAGAGAAAACATTCCATCTGCAAGGAAGTGGACAAAATCACATACACCTGATTTGATAATTGGAAATCCTGATGCAGGTGTCAGAACTAGAACAGGTACTTCAAATGAGTGTCTATACAATTCTTTTCTCTCTCAGACTGAGCCAAAGAAAGTAGAAGAAGCTCTTCAAGATGCTGATTGGGTGCAAGCAATGCAGGAAGAGTTGAATAAATTTGAAAGAAACAAAGTCTGGACCCTAGTACCAAGACCAAAGAATAGATCTGTTGTTGGTACAAAGTGGGTATTCAGAAACAAAACTGATAGTGATGGCATAATTACAGAAATAAGGCAAGGCTGGTTGCAAAAGGATATTCTCAACAGGAGGGAATTGATTATGATGAAACGTTTGCACCAGTTGCTAGGTTAGAAGCCATAAGGATATTTTTGGTTTATGCTGCTCACAAAAAGTTTACTGTCTTTCAAATGGATGTGAAAAAGTGCTTTTCTCAATGGAGAATTGGAGGAAGAGGTATATGTTGAACAACCTCCAGGTTTTGTAGATACCAAACATTCAGATTATGTCTACAGGCTTGATAAAGCACTTTATGGACTTAAGCAAGCTCCTAGAGCATGGTATGAGACTTTAGCTCAGTTTCTTCTGGAAAGTGGATTCAATAGAGGGACAATAGACAAAACACTGTTCTACCTCAACCATGAAAAGGACTTACTTCTGGTCCAGATTTATGTTGATGATATCATTTTTGGATCTACAAATGACAAACTTTGTAAGAAGTTTGCCAAACTAATGCAGTCAAGATATCAGATGAGTATGATGGGGGGAACTTAGCTATTTTATGGGCCTTCAAGTCAAGCAGAATGAGGAAGGCACTTTTATTTGTCAAACCAAGTATACCAGAAACTTGCTAAAGAAATTTGGAATGCAAGATTGTGTTATTCCTAGTGGACTAACAATGAGATTTACAGAAGGGGGGTTGAATGTAAATCTCAAAACTTTTTCAAGTTTTGAGCAGTTTATGAAAGTTGTGTGTTCAAGAAGAACAAGTGTGTGAATTGCTTTAAGCTAATACAGACAGATATATATTCAAGCACAAATGTAAAGAACACAACAGACCTTAAAAACTTTTCTGGTGGATTTGTTGTTCCACCAGAGATGGTATTTTAGAAAATCTGTGATTAAACAATGTTGATCACAGCTGCATCCTAGTACAAACTAGATGAATTTTCTCTCAATATTTTTCTAAACAGCTCTGGAAAATCTCACATCTAATTACTAGCTTCTGCTTGGTTTATATATTACCAAGTGTACAAGTGAAGAACAATATAAAATACAGTAATAAAATAAGATCTTCACTTGCTTCTTTTCCTGTTCACTCCAGTACTTTATTGACTATTGCATCTTTGTACTAGAGAAGAACGGCTGCTTTTTCTGTTGTTCCTGAAATTCGGCTACCACATCTCAGTTGTCTCTATCAACCCATGTGCCTCTGTTTGTAGGTACAACTACCCCTTATCAACGGCTAATCATCAGAACATCCGTTGAAGCTTTCATCCGTTGATGCACTCATCCGTTGAAGGATGTTATCCGTTGAAGCTTTCATCCGTTGATGCACTCATCCGTTGAAGGATGTTATCCGTTGAAGCTTTCATCCGTTGATGCACTCATCCGTTGAAGGATGTTATCCGTTGATGACTTTATCCGTTGAAGCTTTAGAGACATCCGTTGAAGCTTAGCTTCTCATCCGTTGAAGGTCTTTAAGTCATCCGTTGATACCACTTCACTTATACAAAATTACAAGGCATGAAGTATTTACAATTGGCCTTCCTATCTGCATATCATCTAGTAGTCAACATGACTCATAGTTTCTCTCAACTTCCAAGAATTACATTTTAAATACAGAGACTGAAATATGCTACAACACTAGACTTATTTCTAAGTAAAGCTACACCATCAACGGATAGCCAAAGTGGTCTTATCCGTTGAGGCTACAGACACTAAATTTCTACTTAAGTATTTTGTTAAACATATCATCAAACTAATGCACATACATTCCTAACAATCTCCCCCTATTTATGTCTATAAGAATTGTAGGCATAAATTCAGGGTTAACTTGATGATAACAAAACACTTAACAGATATATGAATTGAAACTAAGTAGAAATTTAAAAATGCTGCAAAAGTGTATGTACTAGGAGATAATTGAAGATTTACAGTGTTTCCAAGGACACTCCTTTAGTCTGAGCAAATCATCTTTTTCTTCTTTGTTCCCTGGTTTTCTTTCCTAGCCTTTTGTCATTTTCCTCAATTTGGAGTTGGAGTTGTCTGAAGAATTCAGCTTCATCTTCAACACTGACATCCAACTTAGATTGCATTTCTTTGAGAGTTTCATTGCTGGCAATCTTGAGTTGGTCTTCAAGTCTGAAAAATCTTCTGACTCCTTTATCATCTCTAAATTCCATCAACCAATGAGGTGATTTGAGAATTTTCATTTCCCTTTCTTGAATGAGTAAAGTCCTGGGTAAAGCATTGGGCTCCCTCCAAGTTTTCCTTATATTGGCTATCTTGTTGAGAATTTCAGTCTTGGCAGTTCTGGTAAAGCCAGAATCCTTTTGTATAGCTGAATAGACTCTAATCAAGGTAGAGTAGCCTTCATCCAGAATCCTGTGGAGAGGCCATGTTCTTTCCCCAGCTCCTTTATATCTGAACACTAATCTCTCTGGTAACTGTCTGTAGGCAGCTATTCCCCTTACATCCTCCAGCTCATCCAGATAGAGTTCAATGTCTGAAATTTCTTTTATGTCACAGATGTGAACATAATCATCTTTAGAAATGGGTGACTTAGGCTTAGGTTTTTGTTTTTGAGTGAATTTCTTAGAGGTTATGGGAGGTGTAGATTTTGGTTTTCTTTTCTGTTTCTTTGGTAGTGGAAGAGTGGTTAGAAAGGTAGGCAATTTGATAGTGTCCCAATCAATAGGTTCCTCTTTTGGAATGATTGGTTCACCATGGATGTTTATTGTGGGATCAGCAACAAGGGGTTCAGGTATGGAAGGTAGTGGTTTAGATATAGATTTGGTTACTTCAGTGTTATCTCCACTCCTTCTATGTGCCTTGGCCTTTCTTCTGTTTCCCTTCTGCCATTCCTCTCTTTCTTCCACACTCTCACCAAATATACTCCCTAAAACCTCATCTAGGTTTGTAGTCTTGTCTTCACCCCTGACTTCAATCCCTTTTTCTTTTTCAACTAGACTTGACTTTAGCTGTTGTTCAAGCTTTGTTTGTGCTCTTTTGTCAGCCTTTAATTGCTTGTCTTGTTCCTTCTTGGCTATTGAGAATTTGGGATGTCCTTGCATCACACATATGCTCTTTCCCTCTCTAATGATAATAGCTCTATTTCTCCTTACAAGCCTCATCCATGGTCTTTTTGAGATAAGCAATACTTCTGCCTAAATCTTGTTCTCATCAGCTTTTGGAGGAGGAAGTCCACTTCTTTTAAAGGATTCTTTGTTGAGTCCTTATTGGATCTTTCATTGGGCTTGAGAATTATAGCTTGTAGTTCTTTGGAAGAAGCTTCTCCATCCTTATGACTCCCTACTGGCATGAGCTCCATGTTGATTGGTTCAATTTTTGTGCTGTATTTCACAGATGTTGATTTGTCTTGTGTAGAACCAAACAACAGTTGCAACCTTTCATCAATTCTCCTCCTTTGCTCTTTCACTTGAATTTCAGCTGCTGCTAGCTGAATCAAATCAATTCCATCAGGCTTGCCCTTGATTTGAATGATTGGAGAAGTAGTGATGGCAGGAACTAGCACTTTAGATATGTTGACTTTTGTAGATGGCTCTCCTTCCCCTTCCCTTTTACTCTCCCCCTTTTTGTTATCATCAAGGAGAGGGGTCAAGCCTTGTGCTTTTGCCAGCTGCATTAGGAGACTGGTTTGAGATTGTTGATTGTGAAGAATGGTGGCCACAGAATTTTCAATAACTTGAACTCTGTCTTCTAACTTGGCCAACCGTTTTTCAGTAACAGATTCTTTCTTCAATCTCAAAACCAAGTCCTGCAATGTACCATAGGGCATAACTGAATCCAATTTTTCTGAAGTATAGGTTTTCAAGTCAGCAATATCCTTCCTGAGATCATCCATACTCAGATTCTGCTTCACTTGCTGCAGCTTCATGAGATGCAGTGAGTCCAGGTGAGCTTGAAGGATAGCCTTGATACTTGCATGTGAAGTATTCTGAATGGCCTGTTGAATAGTGTTGATTTGTTTGACTAAAGAGACATTGAATTCCCCTGATCTGTACTCCTTAGTCAAGGCCCATTCAGGTAGATTTGGAATTGAACTAGGGCCTTCATCTCCCCCTAAGTTCATGCTTCCATCAAAGAAATAGAGTCATCATCATCAGAATTTGCTCCAAATTCCTCAGATGGCTCACCAGCTGTAGAAGGCATTTTGTTAATGGCAGCTTTATCCCTTTGAAGAGATTCTGTTGTGTGCACTAGATGTAGTGACCTTTCTGCTTTCTCATTGCCCTGAGCAGCCAACAGTTGATAGGCTGTCACAGGATGAGTAAAAGTGTCAGCATCCAAGGAAATGTTATCAATTACAGCTTTGTAATGTTGCTGAAATTGTCTTTCCTTTTCAGCATCATCCACAATCATTGACTCATTAGCAATGGCTGGTTCCACCCTTGTATCTACTGTACCTGCTTTTCTCTCTTTTTCTCTATGTTCTTGCATCAGGGGCTCCCCCTGGCTCACACAACTCACTCCCTCACCTTCACCTACTAAGGTGGTACTCCACTCACTTACTTTTGCCATGCTGGAAGAAATAGCATGCATTTTTGAGCTCTCAATCTCTCCTTTTGCCTGGGATCAACCCAGCCTCTCACTCAAATTGTCACTCCCTTCCCTCAATCCTAAGAGTGATTGCACAGTATTCATGTCTTCTACACTTGGGATTAATTCAGTTATTTGTGTAGAGACTGTCAACGGATGTGGAATATCCGTTGAAGGTGAAACTGATGTTATCAACGGATAACTGCTGTTAAGCTTATCCGTTGAAGAACAACCACTTGTCAACGGATGAGTGATATCCGTTGAAGAAGGAAAAGAAGTTGAAATTGAAAGTGATATAACTGTTGAATCTGTGTAGATTGATTTGAGATGTGGTGACACAGATCCTTCAATTATATCTGAAAGAATTTGCGGGTGATCCAACAAATCATCCAAGAGATGATGATCACCTGTATTTGAGTGGGGCTTCTCCCTGAGTTGTAAAGAGGGAGAATCAGGAATTGATGGGAATAACATATCCACATCCAGAGATGGTGATGAAGTGTTTGGTGATTGATGTGTGATTATTGTGAGAGAATGGGGCTGTGACTCCACATTTATTGGAGTCACATCAAACTGAGTTTGAGAAGGCATAGATACAGATGAATGTATCTGTGCAGTGTGTGCACCCTGTGTAGAAGATTGGGTTCTAGCCTTCTTTCTTCTAATAAAGGCTTTTGTTGGTGAGTGTTTGGCTTTAGTGTCCCTCCCTCGTTTGTTCTGTGTTCCTGGTTTGGAACTATTTTCAATAGTAACATCCTTTTGGGAGGATGCTACTAGGGATGTGCTAGATACCTTTTCAACCACCACAGCTTTTTGAGAAACTGTGGCTTGGCTAGCTTGGGAAGCACTCAACTTTCCTTCCTTATCCTGGGGGTTTCTTTGATGTTCACCCCTCCCCTCACCACTCACACCCTGTTCACTCACCTCAGGGTTAATAGTTGGTGTTACAACTGTTGTCTTTTGAGAAACAACAGAGGTGGATTTCTTTGTCTTTGATTTTGAAAGTTTAGTTTTGCAGATGAACATTCCATTAAGTCAAACTTCTTTAAAAGATCATAAATATATTTAGTTTGACTAATGAAAATTCCATCACTAACTTGTTTAACTTGTAAACCAAGAAAATAGGTTAGTTCTCCCATTAGGCTCATTTCATAATTACTTTGCATTAGCTTAGCAAACTTTTTGCAAAGTTTATCATCTATAGAGCCAAATATTATGTCATCTACATAAATTTGAACAAGTATACTAGAGCCATTAACATCCCTAAAGAAGAGAGTTTTATCAACAGTACCTCTAGTGAAGTGATTCTCCAAAAGAAATTTTGATAAGGTTTCATACCAGGCTCTAGGTGCTTGCTTCAGTCCATAGAGTGCTTTCAACAGATAATACACATAGTCTGGAAAATTTGGATCTTCAAATCCTGGAGGTTGACTTACATAGACTTCTTCCTCTAATTTCCCATTTAGAAATGCACTCTTGACATCCATTTGATAGACTTTGAAATTGGCATGGGCTGCATGGGCTAGAAATATTCTGATGGCTTCAAGTCTTGCAACAGGAGCATATGTTTCATCAAAATCTATTCCCTCTTGCTGAGAATAGCCTTTAGCAACCAGTCTGGCTTTATTCCTTATGATAATGCCATTTTCATCCATCTTGTTTCTGAATACCCACTTTGTGTCAATAGGACTCTTGTTCTTTGGTTTGGGTACCAGCTTCCATACTTGGTTTCTCTCAAATTGGTTCAGCTCTTCCTGCATAGCTAATATCCAATCTGGATCCAATAGAGCTTCTTCCACTTTCTTAGGTTCCTCCTGAGACAGAAAACTACTATACAGACATTCATCTTGAGTGGCTTTTCTTGTTTGCACTTTAGATGATGCATCACCAATGATCAGTTCAAAGGGATGATTCTTGGTCCATTTCCTTTGTGGTGGAAGATGTGCTCTAGATGAGGTGGCCTCAGTATTGTCATGATGTGAGACAGAGTGTTGACTAGTTGAAACTCCCCCTGAGTTGTTGGTCCTTTGCAGGGAACTTGGAGTTCTATCAACTGATGATGTAAATCGATTATCCGTTGATGAACTATGATCAACGGATGCTTCATTTTGTACTTCAACGGATGATGCACTATGTCTTTCAACGGATACTGCATTGCCTCTATCAACGGATGCAGTATTTTATGCATTATCCAAGGGCATGTTTTGAATCCCTTTTGAAGTGTCATCTCCATCAGTCTCCTCTTCACTATCATCACAATATATCTCAATGTTGTCAAATTTGAGTCTCTCATTATGTTAGTCCATCAATCTTTTTATCATCAAACACAACATGCACAGATTCCATAACAATGTTGGTTCTTAGATTGTAGACCCTATAAGATTTTCCAGCTGAGTAACCAACAAATATCCCTTCATCAGCCTTTGCATCAAACTTCCCTTTATGGTCAGATTGATTCCTCAGTATAAAGCATTTACATCCAAAGACATGAAGAAAGTTTAGAGTTGGTTTTCTTCTCTTGAACAACTGATAAGGAGTCATGCCTTTAGCTTGATTGATCAAAGAAATATTCTGAGTGAAGCAGGCACAATTAACAGCTTCAGCCCAGAAATATGTTGGTAACTTTGATTCTTCAAGCATTGTTCTGGCAGCTTCAATTAAAGATCTGTTCTTTCTTTCAACAACCCCATTTTGCTGAGGTGTTCTTGGAGCTGAGAACTCATGCATGATTCCATTTTCTTCACAGAACAGCCTTAATGTCAAATTCTTGAATTCAGTTCCATTGTCACTCCTGATATTTCTAACCTTCAAGTCAGGATGATTGTTGACTTGCCTGATGTGATTGATAATGATTTCACTTGCTTCATCCTTTGATCCAAGAAAATAGACCCATGAGAACTTTGAGAAATCATCTACAATCACTAAGCAATATCTTTTTCTTGCAATAGACAATACATTGACTGGTCCAAACAAATCCATATGTAGCAGCTGTAATGGTTCATCAATTGTTGTTTCAAGCTTCTTTTTGAATGATGCTTTCCTTTGTTTGCCTTTCTGACAAGCATCACACAAACCATCCCTTGAGAATTCAACTAGAGGGATTCCTCTAACTAAGTCCTTTTTGACTAGATCATTCATTGTCTTGAAATTCAAGTGAGATAGCTTCTTGTGCCATAGCCAACTTTCAACTGTGCTTGCTTTGCTGAAGAGACAAGTAATGGATTCTGCATCTGAAGAGTTGAAGTCAGCTATGTACACATTTCCTTTTCTAACTCCAGTTAGAACCACTTTGTTGTCTTTCTTACTAGTGACAACACAGGCTTCAGAATTGAAGGAAACTGTATTCCCTCTATCACATAGTTGACTGATGCTCAGTAAATTGTGCTTGAGACCATCAACTAATGCAACTTCATTAATGATGACATTCCTTGTTGAAATCAAGCCATATCCCATAGTAAACCCTTTGCTGTCATCTCCAAAGGTTAAGCTAGGGCCAGCTCTCTCCTTGAACTCTGTGAGCAGGGAGAAATCTCCTGTCATGTGTCTTGAACAACCACTGTCCAAGTACCATAGATTTCTTCCATTTCCCTGCACACCATAAAATCAATCAATTTGATTTTGGTACCCAAGTTTCCTTGGGTCCATTCTTGTTAGCCTTTCTCTTAGACTTCATTCCTCCTGCATCTTTAGACTTAGGTAAGTTTGAGTCAACCTTGGTCTTAGATGTAGTTGGTTGAGGTGTAGGGTTAGTCACAGAATCATTTAGCACATTTGTAAAATTATTAGGCATTGATTGTGCAAACATGTTATTCCATATGGGCATATTGTATGGCATTTGAGGCATACTAAATGCAGCAAGATAAGGATTGTTAAAATATGGCATGTTTACAAAATGTGCATAAGGATTTTGTTGAGACATAACAGGCATAGCATGCAGAGGTGATGCAGACATATTAGGCATGGAAGAGGGTACATTTATGGGAGTCTTCTTAATGGATTTACAACTAGCAGATAGATGATTAACACTACTACAATGCACACAGCTTTTTCTAGGAGCATACCTATCAGGTGTGTAATTGTTGTGTTTATTAACTCCTACCTTCCCATTTCTGTTGGATTTTCTTTTAGATTCCTTTTTATCCTCAACCATCTTGAGCCTATTATTTAACTGTTCTAAGGTCATGTGCCCTACATTCACCTTACTGACATCTTTGGATGTGCTTGCTTCTTCTTTGACAAAGTTCTTTGAAGTTGAGCCAAACTTTTTGTTGAGTTTCTTTAGATTCTCTCTTTTAGAAACATCTGCCTGTTTTGATTGAGGAACCTTCAACGGATGCTCCTTTTCTTCCTTCAACGGATAACTTTCATCATCCGTTGATTCCACATCCGTTGACAGCCCATCAATTAATTCCAGTTTCTTTTTATTTTTATCCCAGGCAGTTTCACAGAATGATTCAATTCCTTGGACCTTAGCAATTTGAGCACTTACATCCCTAGATGTCTTCCAGGCTTTAATCACCTCTTGCTCTTTCTCTAATTGATTGGAAAGTATTTCTACTTTCTTAACAGATTCAGCTAGTTCATTTTCAACAGATATACAATGCAACTTTGTTTTCTCTAGGTCAATCATCTTATCTTCTAACAAAGCATTTCTATTACTTAAAAACAGATTGTTCTCTCTAATCCTACTATTTTCTTTAGCAAGAGATTTAAGAGACACACACAAATGATACAATTCGGTAGACATGTCATTAAAAGCATCATTGCACTCTTCTTTAGTAAGCTGTGTTAAGTCAGTAGTGATTACCTGATTGCTTGATGAACTAACTTCATTTTCTTCAGAATCAGCCATGAGAGCAAGGTTGACATACTCCACATCTTCATCCTCTTCATCTCCATTAGCTGCCCAGTCCCTTTCTTGAGTAATGAAAGCCCTCTCCTTTTGCTTGAGTAGATCAAAATATTTCTTTTTGTAATCTACTTGTTCAAATTTCTTCTTTTCAGAAGTTGGCTTTCTGCACTCACCTGCAAAGTGTCCACTTATACCATAATTGAAACACTTGAACTTGGATTTGTCCACAGTGTTTTTGTGAGGTTTAGTGGCTCTAGTGTTTTTCTTGAATTTCATCTTTGTAAATCTTCTGGACAGAAATGCAAGATGCTCATCAATACCATCTGAGTCATCTTGGCTGGAGTTGTCTTCATTTTCAGCAACTTGCTCTTTCCCCTTGCTTGATTCCTGATTTCTTATACCATCTTTGGAGTTTGATGTAGATCTCGCAGTTTCTTGTCTGCATTTCCTCTCATCTTCAGCTACCAATGCAACTGAACTTCCTTTCTTTCTCCCCTTTTCCAATACCTCATCCTGTTCCAGCTCTAGTTCATAAGTCTTCAAGATTCCATACAATCTTTCAAGAGTGAAGTCCTTATAATCTTGAGAGTTTCTTAAGGAGACAGTCATGGGTTTCCATTCCTTTGGCAAGGATCTTAAAAATTTAAGATTTGAATCCTTCACCTGGTACACTCTTCCATACAGCTTCAGTCCATTCAACAGCTTTTGGAACCTATTGAATGTTTCATTTAAAGATTCATTTTCTTCAAAATGAAAGTATTCATACTGTTGAATGAGAAGCTGCATTTTGTTTTCTTTCACTTGTTCTGTACCTTCACACAGTAGTTGAACTGTGTCCCAAACCTCTTTGGCAGTTGTGCAATTTATCACATTATCAAACATATCCATGTTAAGACCATTAAACAAAATGTTCATAGCCTTCTTATCCTTGTGGACTTCTTCTGTGTCTTCCATTGTCCATTCTGCTCTAGGTTTTGGAATGGATTGACCAACAGCAACTGTGGCTGTAGCAACTGTTGCTACTTTGTGGGGAATGTGAGGACCATTCTCAATGCAGTTTACATAACCTTCATCTTGGGAGAGTAGATGAAGGTGCATTTTCACCTTCCAATGGTGATAACTGTCTTTGTCAAGAACTGGGATCTTTACTCCAATATCCTTCTTACTCATCTTTGTTAGATTCCAAGATCTTTAAACTCTTTGTGTGTCAAGAGCCTGCTCTGATACCAATTGTTATTCCTAGTGGACTAACAATGAGATTTACAGAAGGGGGGTTGAATGTAAATCTCAAAACTTTTTCAAGTTTTGAGCAGTTTATGAAAGTTGTGTGTTCAAGAAGAATGTAACACCCCCAGATCCGGGTCGTCACGGTCTTTCTTTCCACAATAACACTTCACTTAATTAATAATAAACAACCTTATGCTGTGACCCCACACTAACACACACCACAACCCGTTATAGTCTCAGAGATGAAATTCAAATAAGTACAAGTCTTTGAATCCACAATTTAAAAGTTATTACAACCCAAAACGATTACTTGATAAATTTACAGTTAATTGCCATTATCTGCCACAAGTTATAATTATACATAATTGATTCTCAAAAGTAGATGGTCTGATCTACAATAGATCTACCTCTGTAGCTATAGCAGCTACGACATCATCGGGAAGACGAGGGACGCTTCCTACGCGCTTGTGCTGGGTCTGCTGGAGTCTGGCCATCCTTCCTAACTGTTGTTGTGTGATGAAGAAATAAAGCAAGAGTGAGCCTTACAGCTCGCAAGATAATACATAGTGATAACAATAATATAAGTATCTAAATGGATACTTACTAGAATCTTTATCGTGAGTAAGGTAATTACTTACTGGATATAAGTTTTAAAATAAGGGATGAAGTTACCAAATACTTCACTATACTTATATCATTTATAAAGCTACTTGAACTACCACTGTTCAAAGTATAATAAAATTCACGAGGTCATCCCATAGATGAGACCACAAATAAAACTTGAAAATATTTGATCTTTGAAATATTTTGAAAAGAGATGAAGTTACGAGATACTTCATTCAATGGATACACCAATAAAAATGTTTGACCCTGTCAATGCTTCGGCAACCACCTATTAGTAGCCTTTCGATCGAAATGCTACGGGTAGTGTTGCAGAATTATCCAAATGGATGATGAACTCATTACGGGAGTTTACCGCGCCAGGAAGACCACTTACGATGATCAGTCGTAGTAGTACAACCCCACCATTTTCTACATGTAGAGGAGAACCTGTCGGATTTACTTGTCAACCGAACACTGAACTCCTAAGGAATGGACCGCCTTAGCGGAACTTCCAGGCCATTTGGGCCAATATAATAAGACTGGGCCGGCGCTACTCGACCACTTACGCCACTCCTAGTTCAGATGAAATCCATGACTCTGAAACGTAAAGCTCGTTTCCCCTTTTCCCCAAGTAAAAACTTGTTGATACGGCTCCACCAAGAAGTCGTATCTAGTTGGAAAGGAAAACTCACCGATATTTCCCAGGCGATGCCTGTTAATGGATTAACTTGTTCCAAGAATTTTACTTCCCGAATATTGGGTAAGTAATCAAAAACTCTTTTACCAAGACAGCAACCTTGTTGCGAATATAAAACACACCACCGAGCCGGATCCCCCATGTTTTGAGCGAGTATTTAAATCCCCTTTTTAAAAGGAAGATCTTAAATATAAAAATAGTTTTGGGATCCGCTCTCACTTTTGAAAATCATTTTAAAGACTCGAAAACACTTTAAAGAGTGTTTGGAGTAAAACTGATTTAATGAAGTAAATCAGTCCCCAGAATATTTAGAAAATGACTGAATATTATTATTTAAATAATATTCCCATAAAGAATAATCTTTATAAAAATAATTGAAGTAGAAGTATTAAAACTTATACTTGAAACGAGTATTAAATAACCAAAGATATACTTATATGAAAGTATTATCTTTATTTGAATAATCGAAAATAAGTTCGATTAGTTACACCTTATTCTTTAATAAAATAAAGAATATATATCAGCAAATAATCGGAGTCATAGATCCTCAAATGAATATTCAAATAATATTCATTAAATAATATAAACTGAGTCATAAGCCTTCGAATGAATATTCAAATAATATTCATTAAATAATAAGCCGAGTCATAATACCTCGAATGAATATTATAAATAATATTCATTAAATAAAATAAAGGAGTCATACATCCTCAAATGAATATCCAAGTAATATTCAATAAATAATATAAAGGAGTCATAAGTCCTCGAATGAATATTCAAGATAATATTCATTAATAAAATAAAGTTATCGAATAAACCTTATTCGATTAATAGTTTGGAAACTATAACCATATATATATATATATATCCATATCCATATATACAAAATTACTCGGGATCCTCGACTCCCGGTTTTAGAAAATATTTTCACCTTTGGGTCCCTATACTAAGGGTATATACAAGTTACCGCTATCCTCTAGCATAGGTATTATCAACTGAACCAACAGATATATATTCCAAGAATATGAAACAGGCATGCATATATACCATATCACATGCTACAATATATCGCATCATTTGCTAATTATCCAACATGCATCTATCGCAAGATAATGCAAATACATATATTCATCACAACAACAGTATAACGGATAGAATACTTGCCTGAGCGACTTGGGGGTGAGAAAGGCTCGGGACGAGTCTGATAACCTATAAACAACAAGTAAGTTGGAATTAAACCAAAATCACTTGTAAATCTATACTTTAACTAACTTAGACTCTAACGCTTGTTTTGCGCTCACTGATTTGCTTAAGTCACTCGGGTACCCTCGGCTCCACCATTTTTAATAATTTAACCTTTACGAGTTTTAAAGCGATTCCTTCGCGAATGTCTTACCAACTGCCTAACACACTTACCATAAATGTTTCATACATTAATTAACCCTTTTTGGTCTTTAACCTACATTTCAAAGTAAGGCGAGGGAAAAAGTTTCGTTCGCGAAACGCCGTTACTTGAAACGGTCGTTTCTCCTAAACCGTGCATCGGAATCGAACGAACTACATATCAAAACGAAGCTCGTAACATGAGCTATCTAAACATGGCAGTGGTCATAATCTATCAGGGGGTTCTCGGGTCCTAATGCTATGCACAAAAACAGTCCAAAGAAAATCGGACGTTACGACGGCTATGTTTACGCGATTTCCCAATTTTAACCATTCAACACCAACCACAAACCAACCTCAAATCCAACATACAACCAACATCCATCCTCATCACATCATAACAACCCCAACCAATTCAATTTAATCATTCATACTTATGCCTAAACTTAACTTTAATCATACTTAAGTTCCTTTAAATCAAAACCACAACAATTACCATTCCATTTCACTACCATTCCAAATCCCAAACTCTAAATCATAACAACAAGCTAAAATATCAACCCACTAATCAAAATCATCTTATAATATATAGGAATCTAGGGTTTGGAGATGGTATACCTTCCTTGAAGTGGTGGGTGGAGCTAGGAAGCCTTAAGAAGCTTTGAGAAGTCTTAAGAATGCTTGGATCTTCAAGAAAACAAGAAAAAGTTCAAGTTAAAAACTTGAAAACACTATTCATTGTCTTCTTCTTTGATTAAATGAAGAAGATTGAGAAGGAATTAATGGCTTAAACTCATGATATAGTCCTAACTAAGCATGAAGATGATTAGGGAATTATCTTACCAATTTAGGAAGCTTGGATCTTGGATTTTGAATTTCTCTTGCCTTTTGAATAGTGAAAAGCCGTGAGCAATGAAGAACAAAGCCTTGGTTGCTTTTGATTTTTGATGAAAATGATTTTACTTGGCTTGGTTGATTGGTTTTTGTGCTTGCTTTAGTCAATTACCTTCTTGCCCTTGGATTTGTGTGGTTACAAAGCCACCACACCTCCTTCCTTCCCATGTCATGCTTATGTCATCCTCATGATGTCATCCTCACTTCCTTGTCCTCTTTCTATTGGTTGGATGACATCATTCCCACTAATCCCTTTGATTAACTTCCTAATCGTTTGCCTAATGACCGCTGATCTGTTATACGGTTCGCTTAACTTTCGTTCTCGTTTATCGTTTGAAGGATCATACCCGGGATCTTATTACTTAGGTTCCCTTAACCTTTCTCAATACATTATATTCCTTTTTATGATCCTCTATTATAATCCTTTAATTTAAATCCTTTTTATCCTGTTACCTTATACTCAATTCTCTCCGTATCTTGTGGATTTCCGGGAAAAACCAAAGTGTTCGGAATTGGATTCTGACGATCTTTACATACACTTATATACTTCATAGAGTACTAATAATATCCCATAAGATCAATAACAGAACCCCTACATAGCGTGGCATGAAAAGTTTTCTCGTTCAGCAAAAACACTATTCATAAGGGTTTCAAAATTTCTCAAAAATTGGGGTTATTACAGTCTCCCCTCCTTAAAAGGATTCCGACCCGGAATCAGATAGAAAACAAATGGGGATACTTTCTTAGCATTACACTTTCTAACTCTCGAGTCAATTTTCCCACATTGTGGTTCTACCACCAAACTCTGCCTAGTTTGATAATCCTTCTCCTAAGCACTTGTTCCTTTTTACTCTATAACCCTTCCTGGTTGCTCCATATAGGTTATGTCGGGTTGCATATCTATGCGCTCATATGCCTCTATTTATCTGGCATCTGAATTACACTTCCTTAACATTGATACGTGAAACACGTTACGACCTGCTACATGTTCGGGGTTAGGGCTAGCTCATATGCTAACTTCCCAAACGTCTTAATATATCCAAGGGTCCAACGAATTGTAGACTTAGCTTTCCTTTCTTTCCGAACCTCATCAATCCTTTCCAAGGGATACCTATATCATTACTAGGTCCCCTATTTCATACTCTTTATCCTTTCGTGTCAAATCAACATACTTATCATGTCCATCTTGGGCTACTACCAGCCGTCCTCTGATTAGATCTATCATATCCTTGGTCCTTTGGACTACTGCGGGTCCGAGCATCTTGCGCTCTACAACTTCATCCTAACATAAGGGAGATCGACATTGTCTTCCCTCAAGGATCTCATAAGGCGACATCTCGATAATGACATATGATCTATTGTCGTAAGATAACTCAATCCGCGTTATGTGATCATTCCAATTTCTTTCAAGTCTATTGCACAAACTCTCATTATAGCTTCTAGCATTATAGCTTTTGCTTCTTAATACCCATTCTTTTCCAGTTCGTTATCGCTATCACCTTCGGTTCCTAATATTATACTGGTTATACTTTTGCTCGTTAGCGTTCTATAACCTTTTAATAACCACGTCAACCTTAGTATCACGAATGTGTTTCCATTCCGCATACTACCACCACTTTATTACTCCTTTTTCAGTTGTTTCTATTTTCCAAAATTTGATCAATCAAATAGAAGTAAAGGAATTTGTTGAGAGATCACTATGATCATGAACACTTGTTATATCGCATAGTTAGTACAGAAGGTGGCCAGCCTTTAGTACTTGACAAGCAACTAAATAATAGATGGTATCCTACTAGGCTTCTATCACAAAGATAGATAGTCATTCGGCAATACCTCCCCTTCTGGAAGGGTTGTTCTTCTCAGCTTACATGAAATGAAAAGAAGAGAAAAGAACGAATTGAAGAGAATTGTATATATGAAAAAATATACAGCCACAAAATATCTGGCTTGGAACCTACCTCTGAACTATAGAGGTTTGTCATAGGAGAACAAAACATATATGTATTTATATCAACATCAAGTATTATAGCATCGCATTTCACGTGCCTAAATATTTTCTCTATCCCGTCCATCATTCTATGGACCCATGCTCTTCCTCGAGCTTATACACAATCACCTTTGAAACTCCCTCGACATCGAAAATCGAATCTGGGATCTCATTCTATATATCACCGTTACTAGGATTCTATGCTCGCATCGCAACCTTCCTCGTATAATAATATGGCTCTCTATTGATAAGAAAGAATAAATATTCAATAGGTAGATACTCTACTTAATTAGTCTATCAATGATAACTTATACACTACCACTACCCGATTAGTGGTATTCAATCTCAACATCCATTCCAATACAACTCTCACGGTTATAATCAGCTCACTACTCACAGAATCATTGCTGCCTTACTATGGTCCACCACTGACCCACTGTCATCATTCACTTTCCATGAAATCTTAATAGCTAACCATACGGAGTCCATACATCTCGTATCTAATTCTCCTAAGGAGTTAACATAACCACCAATCACAATTCATGAAGAACACTCCAAACTCTGACGTACTTTCATGACATGAAGCAGATAAAATTACAGAAGAGTTTCAATCAAAGCAACGATAGCAGGTTAATACCATTCTTAATCATATGCCTTAAATAGAAGACTTAACTCAAAGGTTCATCTAGTCCTTTTTGAAACATGGTCCTGGCTTATCTCAAGATAGGACCTTCTAAGATAGATAGCCCGTTCATGGCGATTACACGAATTAAACCTTTACCAACTACTATTACGGTTGGGTATTGCACAGTCATCAGAAGGAATGTCAATCTTCCAAACCATAATTTAACCTTCACATTTTTAACCATCATCACTGTATTCTTTTGGCATACGCGCCTATAATTATCCTCTTACCCTTAAAGTGTCGGCCACCTCTTTGGCCTTTCCTGATAGTAAAATTTCCTTACAGTCAATGTCATTTTAACCACCTCCAAATAAATTTTCTACCTTATTTCCGATCACTGCTTGAGTGAAGATGTTTTCCTTAAAATCAGATGGGAAAAAAAATATCACCATTTTTCCATAAGTTATTGCCTCAGTCTTTAGAGGCTAATCACTGTCAAGACTGACTCTCAATCATACTTAGAACATTTTTTTTTATCTTAAGTCCTAATTGCCCTGAACAATTTCGACCATTACTGGTTCGATCCATACTTTCTCGTGGTTTAACACGTGCCCCACTTGGCATCATTATAATTACGTCATATTTCCTTTATCCACATTTCTATTCTTGAGAATTTTGAATATTACCTTTTTCCTTATAAAACCTCTAAGGTTATCCTTCAATCGTTCCTCCTGTATTCCCTAGATACAGGGCATATCATAATACCATTTACTAATAGTAGAACCATTGTCTATATACTTCTGCAAAATTTCTCCACTGATTCTTAAAGGTTGTTGTTACCTTAACCCTTTCCCAATCATACTGTCAAAACTCATACTGTCCCTATTAAGGGTGACATGCCAACCTTTATGCAGTCCCCTAGGATTCATTTTAAGTTACCAATGTTCTATCCTTAATTCCACCTTTAAAAGGTACCTGCATCCTTCCACGAATAAATCAAGTCATATTTCCTTGATAGATTATCATATTCATCATTCCCACCTCGATAGTCTATACCTAACTTCATAATAGCATCCTTATTCAAATTGAGGTCAATCCATATGGCCTCCAAAAGATAACAACGGTTATCCGCTTGTCTTGCCTAATTTGGTAACGATAACAAGGATGTTCTGGAAGATATTGGTCGTGTTCAACGTGAACTTCTTCTTAATAATTCCTTATTTACTTTTGTTGTTTATCTCAACAGTCATCTCAATGTTGGGATATCTTTCATACCTGGCGTCTCCCTTTCTGGGTATCAAGCCACCGGTCTTACATTTCCTTCTTGAAGGTCACTTCCTTCATCCAATTTTTCCTAATTTCTTACTTCCTTATCCCCTTAGTCTATCCGCGTCTCATTATTTATCCTTCGAATTATCTCAAGGTTTCCTCGAATCCTCCCAACTTACAGGGGATAAACTATATGTATCTCTTATGCCCTCAACCATCAATTTTAACTTATGTTGAATCACCCTCATCCTGACGAATGCATACTTTTCTATTTCTATTGCTACGAGTCGTTAGGGTTTCCTCATACCCAACTCCCTTATCATACCTCAAACTCTATTGCCGTTATATTCCTTTCCACTTCAATTTCTTTTTATTTTCCTTTCTCTTATCATTATTTCATGAACCAACACAACATAAGCATTGATTTCAAACATCCCGTCATTCTAGATTCGTGTCCTCAGAACGAATCTTGATAACTTTTACAACTTAGATTCATAATTTATCATACTCGTCTGCCTTTGTTCTGGCTCTAAAGCTTTTGCACTATCTCCTTATCTTTGGGAATTACTTTCCCGAAAACAATTGACTGAACTTAAATCAGTTTATTATAATCTCTTGCTCCGTGCCTTCCTTGGCCTTTTACCGGCGGGTGGTCTCTCTCTTAGGAGGGTAAGTGATAAAAACAGTCTTTTGTGATTCGTCAATCATTTAGAATCTCAAATGATTCCTATATTTCCTTTAGCCAGGCTCTTGCCTCGACTGGGTCAGCTTGTTCCTTGGAACTCTGAGAGCTTAGCGATTTAAAGGTCCTGAAAGAATTTCTCACCGCACTGTCTCCTCAGGGTGGTGGTTGGGGATAATAGTCTAAGTTCTTTCTAGATAGGTCCATGAATTGCCGTATAGGAGTACCGTCTCGGTTCTCCTTTCCTTACTCGACTTTCTGTTTCCTTAGTATGAAATGTTTCATCCTACTCCCCATAATTGGGGTCATCTTTTAATTTAAAATCCTCATTTTCCTCTCCATTATGTCATGGGTTCCTTCTATCTTGATGGCGACCTCCCTGACTATCACGTTCAGGGTTTGCTCTAAATCTTATTCCTCAAACTATGGCTCTCATCTAAGTTCTCATCCTTACGCTCTTGAACTTTCGAAACCCAAATTCTATAGGAATACCTCATTATTCCCTTATCCTCTTTCTCGGTATTAATCTCATATTTATTTGTTGGCTCTCTGCCTTCATTCATCACCTTTCTCTGGCACAATATGCTCTTTTCCGATAATTCGGACTGTATTGCAATCTCAAACAGCTTTTCGGTACCGGCTCCGGTTACCTTCATATCTATTTCCATTTTTTTTTTTTTTTTTTTCAAAATCTCTTATCAACTTTCCCAAAGACATTAACCTCTTGAGTCTCTCCTTCTTACTAAGGGCATCAGCCACCACATTGGCTTTCCCCGAATGATAAAGAATCTCCCAATCATAATTCTTGATTAGCTCTAACCGCCTCCTCGGGCATATGTTGAGCTCTCTCTATGGGAAAATGTACTAGAGTACTTATGGTTTGTGAATCTCATACTTCTCTCCATACAAGTAGTGCCTCAAACCTTTAGGGCAAAACTATTGCCACGAGCCTAAGCTCATGGGCGGGGATATCGAATTTCATATTACCTTAATTGTCTTGACATGTACGCGATTACCTTACCGTGCTGCATAAGCACGCACCCTAAGCCCTAGTGCGAAGCGTCACTATACTTCACAAAATCTCCTTTTCCATCCGGCAACGCCAGCATAGGGGCCATCACCAATCTTTGCTTCAGTTCTTGAAAGCTGTTCTCGCATTTCTCTGTCCATTCAAACTTCTCAGTCTTACGAGTAAGCCGCGTTAAAGGGGCTACTATCTTTACAACTTGAACGAACCTCCGGTAGTGACCGACCAATCCTACCTCTGGTAGTTGACCAAACCATGGTCATCAATTCATCAGTGGTCCTTTATCCAATCCTGTCAGGATCCTCCATGGGATCCTCCTCAACAACTATCCCTTCTAGGACAACATCCTCAACCGCTAAATCCTCAATATCAACATCATCCGGTCCTGCATTAGGACACTCTATCGGATCCACAATCCGATCTCCAATTAGTAATAAAATATCATCGCGATGTTGCTCCTCAACATCAGGGTTCGGAGTCCCGTTACCATATACGATAACGAACTACGCTCCTATCACGATATTTATAAGGGTTCCCATAAGGGTTTTAACTGTCAGTACTACGTTAGGTAGCCCGACTATGAACTTGGAAAGAGTTCTTATTATCTTTGTGAACTTATTATCTTAACGTCCCATCATCTCTGAGGTTTATAACGCTTAGCTCTGATACCATTTCTGTAACACCCCCAGATCCGGGGTCGGGGATCCGGGTCGTCACGGTCTTTCTTTCCACAATAACACTTCACTTAATTAATAATAAACAACCTTATGCTGTGACCCCACACTAACACACACCACAACCCGTTATAGTCTCAGAGATGAAATTCAAATAAGTACAAGTCTTTGAATCCACAATTTAAAAGTTATTACAACCCAAAACGATTACTTGATAAATTTACAGTTAATTGCCATTATCTGCCACAAGTTATAATTATACATAATTGATTCTCAAAAGTAGATGGTCTGATCTACAATAGATCTACCTCTGCAGCTATAGCAGCTACGACATCATCGGGAAGACGAGGGACGCTTCCCACGCGCTTGCGCTGGGTCTGCTG
The DNA here is from genome assembly GCF_009905375.1 of Apium graveolens. NCBI lineage: Eukaryota > Viridiplantae > Streptophyta > Magnoliopsida > Apiales > Apiaceae > Apium > Apium graveolens. The sequence goes on from NW_027421781.1 coordinate 24,163, forward strand.
GAGTCTGGCCATCCTTCCTAACTGTTGTTGTGTGATGAAGAAATAAAGCAAGAGTGAGCCTTACAGCTCGCAAGATAATACATAGTGATAACAATAATATAAGTATCTAAATGGATACTTACTAGAATCTTTATCGTGAGTAAGGTAATTACTTACTGGATATAAGTTTTAAAATAAGGGATGAAGTTACCAAATACTTCACTATACTTATATCATTTATAAAGCTACTTGAACTACCACTGTTCAAAGTATAATAAAATTCACGAGGTCATCCCATAGATGAGACCACAAATAAAACTTGAAAATATTTGATCTTTGAAATATTTTGAAAAGAGATGAAGTTACGAGATACTTCATTCAATGGATACACCAATAAAAATGTTTGACCCTGTCAATGCTTCGGCAACCACCTATTAGTAGCCTTTCGATCGAAATGCTACGAGTAGTGTTGCAGAATTATCCAAATGGATGATGAACTCATTACGGGAGTTTACCGCGCCAGGAAGACCACTTACGATGATCAGTCGTAGTAGTACAACCCCACCATTTTCTACATGTAGAGGAGAACCTGTCGGATTTACTTGTCAACCGAACACTGAACTCCTAAGGAATGGACCGCCTTAGCGGAACTTCCAGGCCATTTGGGCCAATATAATAAGACTGGGCCGGCGCTACTCGACCACTTACGCCACTCCTAGTTCAGATGAAATCCATGACTCTGAAACGTAAAGCTCGTTTCCCCTTTTCCCCAAGTAGAAACTTGTTGATACGGCTCCACCAAGAAGTCGTATCTAGTTGGAAAGGAAAACTCACCGATATTTCCCAGGCGATGCCTGTTAATGGATTAACTTGTTCCAAGAATTTTACTTCCCGAATATTGGGTAAGTAATCAAAAACTCTTTTACCAAGACAGCAACCTTGTTGCGAATATAAAACACACCACCGAGCCGGATCCCCCATGTTTTTTAGCGAGTATTTAAATCCCCTTTTTAAAAGGAAGATCTTAAATATAAAAATAGTTTTGGGATCCGCTCTCACTTTTGAAAATCATTTTAAAGACTCGAAAACACTTTAAAGAGTGTTTGGAGTAAAACTGATTTAATGAAGTAAATCAGTCCCCATAATATTTAGAAAATGACTGAATATTATTATTTAAATAATATTCCCATAAAGAATAATCTTTATAAAAATAATTGAAGTAGAAGTATTAAAACTTATACTTGAAACGAGTATTAAATAACCAAAGATATACTTATATGAAAGTATTATCTTTATTTGAATAATCGAAAATAAGTTCGATTATTTACACCTTATTCTTTAATAAAATAAAGAATATATATCAGCAAATAATCGGAGTCATAGATCCTCAAATGAATATTCAAATAATATTCATTAAATATATAAACTGAGTCATAAGCCTTCGAATGAATATTCAAATAATATTCATTAAATAATAAGCCGAGTCATAATACCTCGAATGAATATTATAAATAATATTCATTAAATAAAATAAAGGAGTCATACATCCTCAAATGAATATCCAAGTAATATTCAATAAATAATATAAAGGAGTCATAAGTCCTCGAATGAATATTCAAGATAATATTCATTAATAAAATAAAGTTATCGAATAAACCTTATTCGATTAATAGTTTGGAAACTATAACCATATATATATATATATATATATATATATATATCCATATCCATATATACAAAATTACTCGGGATCCTCGACTCCCGGTTTTAGAAAATATTTTCACCTTTGGGTCCCTATACTAAGGGTATATGCAAGTTACCGCTATCCTCTAGCATAGGTATTATCAACTGAACCAACAGATATATATTTCAAGAATATGAAACAGGCATGCATATATACCATATCACATGCTACAATATATCGCATCATTTGCTAATTATCCAACATGCATCTATCGCAAGATAATGCAAATACATATATTCATCACAACAACAGTATAACGGATAGAATACTTGCCTGAGCGACTTGGGGGTGAGAAAGGCTCGGGACGAGTCTGATAACCTATAAACAACAAGTAAGTTGGAATTAAACCAAAATCACTTGTAAATCTATACTTTAACTAACTTAGACTCTAACGCTTGTTTTGCGCTCACTGATTTGCTTAAGTCACTCGGGTACCCTCGGCTCCACCATTTTTAATAATTTAACCTTTACGAGTTTTAAAGCGATTCTTTCGCGAATGTCTTACCAACTGCCTAACACACTTACCATAAATGTTTCATACATTAATTAACCCTTTTTGGTCTTTAACCTACATTTCAAAGTAAGGCGAGGGAAAAAGTTTCGTTCGCGAAACGCCGTTACTTGAAACGGTCGTTTCTCCTAAACCGTGCATCGGAATCGAACGAACTACATATCAAAACGAAGCTCGTAACATGAGCTATCTAAACATGGCAGTGGTCATAATCTAGCAGGGGGTTCTCGGGTCCTAATGCTATGCACAAAACAGTCCAAAGAAAATCGGACGTTACGACGACTATGTTTACGCGATTTCCCAATTTTAACCATTCAACACCAACCACAAACCAACCTCAAATCCAACATACAACCAACATCCATCCTCATCACATCATAACAACCCCAACCAATTCAATTTAATCATTCACACTTATGCCTAAACTTAACTTTAATCATACTTAAGTTCCTTTAAATCAAAACCACAACAATTACCATTCCATTTCACTACCATTCCAAATCCCAAACTCTAAATCATAACAACAAGCTAAAATATCAACCCACTAATCAAAATCATCTTATAATATATAGGAATCTAGGGTTTGGAGATGGTATACCTTCCTTGAAGTGGTGGGTGGAGCTAGGAAGCCTTAAGAAGCTTTGAGAAGTCTTAAGAATGCTTGGATCTTCAAGAAAACAAGAAAAAGTTCAAGTTAAAAACTTGAAAACACTATTCATTGTCTTCTTCTTTGATTAAATGAAGAAGATTGAGAAGGAATTAATGGCTTAAACTCATGATATAGTCCTAACTAAGCATGAAGATGATTAGGGAATTATCTTACCAATTTAGGAAGCTTGGATCTTGGATTTTGAATTTCTCTTGCCTTTTGAATAGTGAAAAGCCGTGAGCAATGAAGAACAAAGCCTTGGTTGCTTTTGATTTTTGATGAAAATGATTTTACTTGGCTTGGTTGATTGGTTTTTGTGCTTGCTTTAGTCAATTACCTTCTTGCCCTTGGATTTGTGTGGTTACAAAGCCACCACACCTCCTTCCTTCCCATGTCATGCTTATGTCATCCTCATGATGTCATCCTCACTTCCTTGTCCTCTTTCTATTGGTTGGATGACATCATTCCCACTAATCCCTTTGATTAACTTCCTAATCGTTTGCCTAATGACCGCTGATCTGTTATACGGTTCGCTTAACTTTCGTTCTCGTTTATCGTTTGAAGGATCATACCCGGGATCTTATTACTTAGGTTCCCTTAACCTTTCTCAATACATTATATTCCTTTTTATGATCCTCTATTATAATCCTTTAATTTAAATCCTTTTATCCTGTTACCTTATACTCAATTCTCTCCGTATCTTGTGGATTTCCGGGAAAAACCAAAGTGTTCGGAATTGGATTCTGACGATCTTTACATACACTTATATACTTCATAGAGTACTAATAATATCCCATAAGATCAATAACAGAACCCCTACATAGCGTGGCATGAAAAGTTTTCTCGTTCAGCAAAAACACTATTCATAAGGGTTTCAAAATTTCTCAAAAATTGGGGTTATTACAAAGAACAAGTGTGTGAATTGCTTTAAGCTAATACAGACAGATATATATTCAAGCACAAATGTAAAGAACACAACAGACCTTAAAAACTTTTCTGGTGGATTTGTTGTTCCACCAGAGATGGTATTTTAGAAAATCTGTGATTAAACAATGTTGATCACAGCTGCATCCTAGTACAAACTAGATGAATTTTCTCTCAATATTTTTCTAAACAGCTCTGGAAAATCTCACATCTAATTACTAGCTTCTGCTTGGTTTATATATTACCAAGTGTACAAGTGAAGAACAATATAAAATACAGTAATAAAATAAGATCTTCACTTGCTTCTTTTCCTGTTCACTCAGTACTTTGTTGACTATTGCATCTTTGTACTAGAGAAGAACGGCTGCTTTTTCTGTTGTTCCTGAAATTCGGCTACCACATCTCAGTTGTCTCTATCAACCCATGTGCCTCTGTTTGTAGGTACAACTACCCCTTATCAACGGCTAATCATCAGAACATCCGTTGAAGCTTTCATCCGTTGATGCACTCATCCGTTGAAGGATGTTATCCGTTGAAGCTTTCATCCGTTGATGCACTCATCCGTTGAAGGATGTTATCCGTTGAGCTTTCATCCGTTGATGCACTCATCCGTTGAAGGATGTTATCCGTTGATGACTTTATCCGTTGAAGCTTTAGAGACATCCGTTGAAGCTTAGCTTCTCATCCGTTGAAGGTCTTTAAGTCATCCGTTGATACCACTTCACTTATACAAAATTACAAGGCATGAAGTATTTACAATTGGCCTTCCTATCTGCATATCATCTAGTAGTCACATGACTCATAGTTTCTCTCAACTTCCAAGAATTACATTTTAAATACAGAGACTGAAATATGCTACAACACTAGACTTATTTCTAAGTAAAGCTACACCATCAACGGATAGCCAAAGTGGTCTTATCCGTTGAGGCTACAGACACTAAATTTCTACTTAAGTATTTTGTTAAACATATCATCAAACTAATGCACATACATTCCTAACAGATTGTTCTAGTGCATCCACTCCAATGGCCACTGCAACAAAACTGGATAAGGATACCGGTAAATCAGTAGATATTACTGACTACAGAGGTATGATTGGCTCTCTACTCTATCTAACTGCTAGTAGACCTGATATCATGTATGCTACCTGTCTTTGTGCAAGATTTCAAGCAGATCCAAGAGTACCTCACTTAAAAGCTGTAAAAAGAATCTTTAAGTATCTTAAAGGAACAGCTGCTCTGGGATTATGGTATCCTAGAGAATCAGATTTTAAACTAATAGGTTACTCAGATGCAGATTTTGCAGGTTGCAAAATTGACAGGAAAAGCACAAGTGGAAGCTGCCAATTTCTTGGAGGCAGATTGGTTTCTTGGTACAGCAAGAAACAAAAGTCAATTTCCACATCAACTGTAGAAGCAGAGTATATTGCTGTAGGAAGCTGTTGTGCACAGATTCTTTGGATGAAAAAATCAGTTACTGGATTATGGGTTAACATATTTCAAAATCCCTATTTACTGTGATAATCAAAGTGCTATTGCTATGACAGGTAATCCAGTTCAACACTCAATGACAAAGCACATCAGCATCAGGTACCACTTCATCAGGGAACATATGGATGAAGGTACAGTGGAATTGCATTTTGTTCCCACAGATCAACAGTTAGCAGATATCTTCACAAAACCATTATGTGAAGCTACTTTTACAAGATTGGTAAATGAACTTGGAATGGTTTCAGGTTCTTTCTTTAAATCTGCTTAGACTTGTTCTGTGTTATCAGACTTTATGCTCAGTATTTACAGAATTAATATCATTGTGTATTCTGTGCTTAATTGATAAATGTCTTTAAGTACTAACTGTTGTCTGATATATGTTTCTAAACTCTGATAAGTGATATGTTTGTTCCAGTACCTATTCAATCCTATGAGGATAACTGTGCTAGATACTGACCTAGTAATCTTCAATAAACAAATGACTCCATGGAAGAAGTAATTATTTCAATGGAAATCTTATGACACTAGCAAATTCTGATAACTGAGCTTAGTTAAGTTCACTTTGTATATCTTATTACTAAGTCACAAATTAGAATAATGCTACTCATCTGTTAAGTTCTGATACTAGTAAAACTGCTGAGTGCACTAAGTGCTGATAGACCTCTCTTATAAAAAGAAAAAGCAAAAAGATTAAAGAATAAAATCAGGTACTCCTTTGAGATCTAGAGTAAAAATGTGAAAGGAACGACCCAAGTGCATTGCTGGTATTAAGTAAATATGCATTAGAAAAGCAAAATATTTTCTTGGTGACTTTTCACACTCTATGATTACTGGAGAAATACTCTGATAATAGCATAAATTCTAATAAACAGTCGTGACTCACTTACACTGAGAAGCCACTGTAAAATAGAATTTCAAAAGATGCATAAAATGAGCACAAAACAGTTGAGGTGGACTCAAGCATGAACTCATTCATCAGTAGGTTTCAGGACAATGACAGATCTTTAGCAAAATTTTAGTTTTGCCTTATTTCTAAGATATACTGAAGTGAATCAGACTTTACTCTTTGTCTGTTTTTAGCTTAATGCACACACTAATCACTCCATCTGAATGACGAAAATTTCTGTGGTGGTCTATGTTATTTTAGATAAACAGTCATTGTGTCATTATTGCACAAATTCTGAGGACAAGTTCTGAGTTACACGTTCTGATGATTAAGTTCTGACGTCCATAACTCAGAACATGTATGAGTATTTACTAAGATGGGCATTCCTTTTTCGAGTTAAGAAATTATGTTCTGATGACTGTTAAGTTCTAGTATAGGTCTAAGTTCTGATTTCTCAGTCTCATCCTTTACTTGGCTTATCTGTGAATAAATTTTAATAACAGTCTCAGTATGTACTCGCATATGTTGAAGTGGAAGATTAATAGTCACTATAATTAGGATTAATGGTTTTGTACTTGAACAGTTCAATGTTTCTTGTGTTTGTGCGGTCTAGACCATGCTTCCTCTTTCCAATGACTGTTATTCTTTTTCAAAGTCTAGGGAGACGAGGTAGAATTAATTCTACCTGTCAGCATTAAATATCTTTGCGTCTCTTGGCATTCTTTTGCCTATATAAATAACCACTTCACATCAGTCTTTCCATCACATCCTTCTTCCACACTAATTCTCCTTCTTCTGTCAAGAACACAATGGTTCGATACAACATGTTTTTGAACACACAAACCTTCACAATGGAGCTTAGTTGTGTCGACTGGCGGCAGGAGTGGCATGTAACAGCCATTCCTGAGGAGATCTGGGACTCTGTCCCACAGGAAGTGCTAACTCACCTCCTATTCTTCTATATGGACTACCATCGCCATCTGGAGCGATTGGAGGAGGAACGGCTGGAAGCTATCCGTCAGCAAGAGCGAATCATACGACTCGCCATCTTGTTCGTCGAAAATAGGAAGAGGAAGAGGACTTAATCTCGTCTTCTTCCTGTACTTCTTCATCCTCAGCTTTGTCAGGCTTCTTAGCTAGGACTAAAGCTGTTGACGTTAGGATTAGAAGCTTAGGGAAAATCTTGTATAAGTATTGATGTAATTTCCATTTCATAAATGTATTGACTTGATATATTAATGAAAACTGTTTTTACTTCAAGATTGTGTCTCTGAGTTATTTTATCTTGTGTTGATAAATCCTGATTGATATTCTGATGACCATTTAAATTTTGTCTTTATTTAAGTTCTGATTCTTTGTCAGCACTTATTCATCGAAATTATCTCGGTTATTTTTAACTTGATTCATTTTCAGAATATTAATGTTGCAGTGAAAAATAATTCAATCAGTGCTAACGGTTTAAATTTTGAATTAAAACTGTGTCTCTTGATAAATGGAACGGTTTTTCCTTGAAACAAGGCAACTGGGTAAGTAATCATTCCTGTTTTCTCGAGCCCAGTAACTATCCGTTATTACTGCATGTCTGACAGGTGTCCAACGGTAATATTTTTTTATAAGTACAGCAGAGAGAAGATTACTGTAATCTTTTTAATTTCTTCATCTTTTATCTCTCTTCTTACTTTTACTCTCCTTCACTTTACTTTTTCCGTTGTTTCATACAGATATTATCTCAAACACCTAACAAGCATACTGAATCTCAATTCTTTTTCACATGGCCCCAAAGGATTTAATCAGTGATGGAGCAAAGTTTGTTCCAAACAACTTTGCTGCAATTCTTGATCATGCTGACGCTCCATCTGAATTGCACTTTGTGCAAGATCTTCTTGCACATAGTGAGGTGGGTACGCCTTAACTCAGCCTGAATTATTTTCAAGTCAACAAGTTCTACGGTTCTGGAGGACTGGAGTTTTTGATGATGGTGGAAAATGAGGCACTCCCAGTATTATCTTCCAAGTGGGTGATTCATCCTATGTAGTCACTCCTGGTACAGTACGAAGAGCATTACATCTTCCAGAAGATTGTACTTCTCTATACCAGAGGAATCAGAACTTCGGGAGTTAATGGCTGAATTGGGATATGAAAAGAGTCTGACGAAACTTGGACAGTTAAAACGGCTAATATCAGAAGAGAATGGAGTTTCTTCTTCGATTGCATCACCAAGGCTTTTGGCAACAAGTGTTCAAATTTTGATGCCATCCCAATTCTGAGTCAGCACATAGGGTATGCTATTATCCATCAACTCATTTTGATTTTGCAACTGGAATAATTGGTTTTATTGGGATAGGATGACAGGATAGAAATTGTTGTTTACTTTG
>NW_027421782.1:0-59045 GCF_009905375.1 Apium graveolens
AGTTTGTTGTGAACTTTCACATGAATAAGCTGGATGTCAGCCTGGCTGAACTCCACAACATGTTGAAGACTGCGGAATCGAATTTTCCCCCTAAGAAGAGTTCTTTCTTCTAATTGGTGAAGGTTCCAATCCTAAGAAAAGGAAGAGGAACCCTTCCAAGAAGAAGAAAGTAGGTGAAGAAAAGCCGGTTCCACCAAAAGCTGAAGACCCCAAGAGCAAAGTTGTTTGCTTTCACTGTAACAAGGTGGGGCACTGGAAGAGGAACTGCAAGGTTTACCTTGCAGAGTTGAAGAAGAAGAAGGGGAGTGAGACTACCACTTCTGATTCAGGTATGTTCATGATATAAATGAATATGTCATTAAGTCAAATTTCTACTTGGGTATTAGATACCGCCTGTGGTTCTTACATCTGCAATTCGTTGCAGGGACTAAGGAGAAGTAGGACTCTTGAGGAAGAGGAGGTGATTCTACTGATGGGAAATGGAGCAAGAGTTGCTGTTGAAGATGTAGGATCTTTTATACTAAGGGCATTAGCCACCATTTTGGCTTTCCCTGGATGATAAAGAATCTCATAATCGTAATCCTTGATTAGCTCTAACCACATTCTCTGGCGCATGTTGAGCTCTTTCTACGTGAAAATGTACTAGAGCACTTATGGCTTATGTAAATCTCGCACTTCTCTCCATACAAGTAGTGCCTCAAATCTTTAGGGCAAAACTATTGCCATGAGCCCAAGCTCATGGGTGGGGATATCGAATTTTATATTTCCTTAATTGTCTTGACGCGTACGCGATTACCTTGTTGTGCTGTATAAGAAGCACCCTAATTCCTTATGCGAAGCGTCACTATAATTCACAAAATCTCCTTTTTCATCCGGCAACGCCAGCATAGGGGCCGCCACCAACCTTTGCTTTAGTTCTTAAAAGCTTTTCTCGCATTTCTCTGTCCATTCAAACTTCTCAGTCATACGAGTAAGCCGCGTTAAAGGGGTTACTATCTTTACGAACTTGAACGAACCTCCGGTAGTAATCGGCCAATCCTACCTCTGGTAGTCGCCCTAACCATATTCATCAATTCCTCAGTGGTCCTTTATTTATTCTTGTCAGGATCCTCCACGGGATTCTTCTCAGCAACAATCCCTTCTAGGACAACATCCTCAACCGCTACATCCTCAATATGAACATCATCCGGTCCCCGTTAGGATGCTCTATCGGATCCATAATCTGATCTCCAATAAGTAATAAAACATCATCGCGTTGTTGCTCCTCAACCTCAGGGTTCGGAGTCCCGCTACCATATACGATAACGAACTACGCTTCTATCACGATATTTATAAGGGTTCCCATAAGGGTTCTAACTGTCAATACTACGTTAGGTAGTCCGACTATGAACTTGGCAAAAGTTCTTATTATCTTAGTGAACTTATTATTTTAACGTCATATCATCTCTGAGGTTTATAACGCTTAGCTCTGATACCATTTCTGTAACACCCCCAAATCCGGGGTCGGGGATTCAGGTTGTCACGAGTTCCATTTCACTTATCAATACTTAATCTTAACAGTCAACCAACTAATGCGTACTGTGACCCCACAATACACACACACACCACAAGTTATAGTCTCAGAGATGAATACCAAAAATAACACAAGTTATTTTATTCCACATTTATAAACCATTTCACCATAAAAAAGGTTTGTGAATAATTTACATATTCTTTGCCATTATTACAATTCATAAATATATAAGTCTGGCACAACAAAAGTTGAAAGCCTAGCCTACTGGTAGCTCCTACCTCAGCTACAACGGCATCAACGCCTACAGGAAACTGCGGAACGTTTCCTAACCGCTCACGAATTGGGAGTTGATCATGTTCATCTTGTCTATCTGTTGTTGTGTGATGAAAGAAGAAAGCAAGGGTGAGCAACAAGCCCACCGAAATAATATGTATAATAATTAACAATATATGAGCATCTTCATAGTACTCATGAAAGTCTTGGTCAAAAAGAAATGAACCAAGTTTGTTATCTTAACGCGACCAAGTCGCAAAATATTCAGTATATATATACATATATACTTTTCACAATCTTTGAAATCCTCTGACATGTATAATATACACAGAGTTCCAGTTTATAATTGTATAAAAATATCGTTGCAAGGTGATCTCATATATCTAACCTTGTCTCAACGTTTTTCTGAAAATCTTTGACATGCATAAGATAATCATTTACTAGATATAAGTTTAAAAGATGAAGTTACAAGATACTCCAATATACTTATATCTTTTCCAAATACTACTTGAACTACCACCGTTCAAGTTATAATCAGTTTCAAAAGTTCATCACACTGATGAGACTACAAGATAAGACTTGAATAGATTCAATCTTTGAAATATCATTTGAAAGAAATGAAGTTACGAGATACTTCATTAAGTCCCGATATATATAATACACCTATATATATATACATTTCATACACTCCTCGAAAACCTCTGTTATGAAAATTATAAACAGAGTTGCAATATCCAATGAATTTGGAAAGGAGAAAACCTTGGCATAAACCTGATATCTTGCTGATCAGGAAAAGATACCAATAAGTAACCTTTTCTACTAGTATGGACGAATTCCCCACTGGTCATCACCCTGGCCACATTAGGACCTATGCCGGACTGCCACTCAGCCACTTACGCATTGATGGACTCCTACTGAGCCACTTACACTTTCATGGACGCCCACTGAACCCATGTTGCTTATGCCGACTCAAATAGATGAACTTACTTCCCGAACGATGGGCAAGTAATCAAGATGTTTTCTCAAAATAGCAACCTCGTTGCGAATGTAAAATACACCACTGAGCCGGATCCCTCAGGTTTTGAGCGAGTATTTAAATCCCCTTCGAAAGGAAGATCTTAAATATAAAAATGAATTTTGGGTTCCACTCTAACTTTTAAAAATCATTTTGAAGACTCGAAAACATTTTTAAGAATGTTTGGAGTAATGCTGATTTAATGAAATAAATCAGTCCCGATATATTAGAAAATATCTGAATATTATTATTTAAATAATATTCCCATAAAGGATAATCTCTATAAAAATAATTGAAGTAGAAGTTTTAAAACTCATACTTGAAATGAATAATAAATAACCAAAGATATACATATACGAAAGTACGATCTTTATTTGAATAATCAAAAATAAGTTTGATTATCGAAACATTATTCTTTAATAAAATAAAGAATATTATTTAACAAAATAAGCGGAGTCATAAGTCCTCGAATGAATATTCAAATTAATATTCATTAAATAAAATAAACGGAGTCATAAGTCCTCGAATGAATATTCAAAATAATATTCATTAATTAAAATAAAGTTTTCGAATAAACCTTATTCGATTAATAGTTTTGAAAACTATATCTATTATATACATATATATATAATATACTTGGGAACATCGACTCCCGGTTTTAGAAAATGTTCGCCTTTGGGTCCCCTATACTAAGGGTATACGCAATTACTGCTTATCTCTAGCATAGGTATTATGCAACTTATAAGCATTTGAATCAACAGTTAGATATCAAGATTACGAAATAGACATGCATATATACCATATCACATGCTCCAATATATCGCAAGATTTGCTAATAACAATCATGCACTTATCACAAGATAATGCATATACATATATTTACATCACAACAACAGTATAACGGGTAGAAAATTTGCCTGAGCGACTGGGGGTGGTAAAAGGCCTGGGACGAGCCTGGTAACCTATAAACAACATATAAGTTAGAATTAAACCAAAGTCGCTTAAGAATCTATACTTTAACCAACTAGACTATAACGCTCGCTTCTGCGCTTAACGATTCACTTAAGTCGCTCGAGTACCCTCGGCTCCACCATTTTTAATAAATTAACCATTACGAATTTTAAGGCGATTCTTTCACGAGTACTTTACCAACTTCCTAATCCACATTAAATAATTGTTTTGTAATCCAATTAGTCTTTTAGGGGCCTTAACCAAGGTTTCAAAGTAAGACGAGGGGTAATGGTCCGTTCGCGAAACGCCGTTACTTAAAACGGTCGTTTCTCCTAAACCGTACATCGGATTCAAGCGAATCAATATCAAAACGAAGCTTGTAACATGAACTATCTAATCATGGCAATGGTCAAAAACTAACAGTGAATTACTGGTCCTGATGTTAAGAACAAAAGCAGTCTAAGGTAAATCGGGCATTACGACGACTATGTTTACGCGATTACCAAATTTGTACAACTCCAAATCAATCACCAACCAACTCATAACCATCAATACAACAAAACTTCACATAAACCATACCACATCAGTCCATAAACTCCAAGTTTTTCAACTCAAACAACCACAATCAAGACCTATGAACTATAATCAAGCTTCAATTACCAAAACACTTCCAAATCAAACCAAACTACTAATAATCACAATCTATGCTTCTCATTTCACAAAACCAACCATTAAACTTACTAATAAATAAATTAAAGGCTAGGGTTTGAAGTTTATACCTTCCTTGGGAGGTGTTAAGTTGCTAGGAAGCCTTAGGGAGCCTCCTATAAGCTTGATCTTTCCAAAGAAATCAAGAACACAAAGTTAGGCTTTGAAGTTTCTAAAAGTCCGATTGAAAGAACTGTAAAAATGAGGGTCTTACCATGCTTATTTGGACGAGACTTGTGAACAAGAGTTGTAGGCCATCTCAATACCTTTCCAACGAGCTATAGAACACAACATTTGAGTGAGAAATGAAGGCGATACAGTAGTTTTAATGTGCTGGTTCTGTTTTGGCCGAGAGCAATGGAAATGGGGGAGGAAATGCTTTTGCTTTCTTGTGTTAGTGGAATAATGTGGTGGATAATGATGGGTTGTCTTGATATTTGCTAGGTTAATAATAACAAAGGAGTTAGTGGAAGATGATCTCATCATTTGCCATGTGTTGGTGATTTATGGTGAGATGAGATCATCCCTAGTTAACTAGATATGTAACTAGCCATTCCTTCCTAACTATCACTTGGTTTCTTGTTTGATCAACCATCCACTTGCCTTGCCACTTGCAAAGGTATTTACAAGAGTCATTATTTATTTCTTTGTCCGGTTATCACTCAATCTCGTTGATCGTTTGGTTAAATACCTTAATAGTTTTATTGATAAAATCTTCTTGGTATTTTTAATACCTAAGTTAATTCTCCTTTATAATCCTTGAATTTAAAATCCTTCATCTTAATATTAATTCCTAAAATCCCTTAATGTCTGTTGGAAATCTCGGGGAAAAATAAAAGTGCTCATTTTCGAAATCCGACGGCTTTTACATACACTTATTTTCTTTATGGAATACTAATACGATCTTAGAATTTCCATAACAGTACTCCTATATATCGTGGTCTGATAATTTTTATTAATCAGCATTGTCAGCAAAAGTTACTATTCATCCGGGTTTCAAAAATTTCCAAAAAAATTGGGGTTATTACAGTCTCCCCTCCTTAAAAGGATTCCGTCCCGGAATCAGATAGAAAACAGTTGGGGATGCTTTTCTAGCATTGCACTTTCTAAGTCTCAAGTAAATTTTCCCACATTGTGGTTCTACCACCAAACTCTGCCTAGTTTGATAACCCTTCTCCTAAGCACTTGTTCCTTTTCGATCTATAACCCCTTTCTGGTTGCTCCATATAGGTTACGTCTGGTTGCATGCCTATGCGCTCATATGGCCCTATTTGTCTGGCATCCGAATTATACTTCCTTAACATTGATACATGGAACACGTTATGAACTTGTTACATGTTCCGGGGTAGGGATAGCTCATATGCTAACTTCCCAATACGTCTTAATACCTCAAAGGGTCCAACAATTCGTGGGCTTAGCTTTCCTTTCTTTCCAAACCACATCCATCCTTTCCGAGGGAATACCTATAACAGCACTAGGTCCCCTACTTCATATTCTTTGTCCTTTCGTGTCAAATCAACATACTTCTTATGTCCATCTTGGGCTACTACTAGTCATCCTCTGATTAGATCTATTATATACTTGGTCCTTTGGACTGCTGCGGGTCTGAGCATCTTGCGCTCTACAACTTCATCCTAACATAAGGGAGATCGACATTGTCTTCCCTCAAGGATCTCATAAGGCGATACCTCAATACTGACATACGATCGATTACCGTAAGAAAACTCAATCCGTGTTAAGTTATCATTCCAAATTTCTTTCAAGTCTAGTGTACAGACTCTCATTATCTCATCTAGATCTACAGCTTTTGCTTCTCAATACCCACTCTTTTCCAGTTCGTAATCGTTACTATCTTCCGTAACAAATTTTATACTGATTACACTTTTGCTCGTTAGCGTTCTATAACATTTTAATAATCGCGTCAACCTTAGTATCACGAACGTGTTAGAATCAAAATACCACCATACTTGGTACCACTTCATCTCTAGCTGCCTCCATCTTCAAAAGCTTGGTCTTTCATATAGAAGTAAAAGAATTTATTGAGATCACTATGATCATGAACACTTGTTACATTGCATAGTTAGTACAGAAGGTGGCCAGCCTTTAGTACTTGACAAGCAATTAAACAATAGATGGTATCCTACTAGGCTTCTATCACACAGATAGATAGTCATTCGGCAATACCTCCCCTTCTGGAAGGGTTGTTCTTCTCAGCTTATGAAATGAAAAGGAGAGAAAAGAACGAATTGAAGAGAATTGTATATATGTAAAAATATACTGCCACAAAATATCTGGCTTGGAATCTACCTCTGAACTATAGAAGTTTGTCATAGGAGAACAAAACATATATGTATATATATCAACATCAAGTATTATAACAGCATAATTCATGTGCCTAAATATTTACTATTCCGTCCATCGTCCTATGGACCCATGCTCTCGCTCGAGCTTATAAACAATCACCGTTGAAACTCCCTCGACAGCGAAAATCGAATCTGGGATTTCATTCTAGACATCATCGTTACTAAAATTCTATGCTTGCACTGCAACCTTCCTCGTATAGTAATATGGCTCTCTATTCATAAGAAGGAATAAATATTCAATAGGTAGATAATCGACTTAATTAGTCTATCAACGATAACTTATACATCACCACAACCCGATTAGTGGTACTCAATCTCAACATCCATTCTAATACATCTCTTATGGTTGTAATCGACTCATTACTCGCAGAATCATTGATGCATTACTATGGTCCATCGCTCCTACCGTAGTCATTCGCTTTCCTCGGAACCTTAATATTTAATCATACGGAGTCCATATTTGTTGTATCAAAATCTTTTAAGGAGTTAACATAATCACCATTCATGATTCATGAAGAACACTCCAGATCTTGACGTACATTCATGACATGAAGCAGATAAAATTGCAGAAGAGTTTCAATCAAATGCAATGATAGCAGGTTAATACCATTATTAAACCATATGCCTTCAATAGAAGACTTAACTCAAAGTTTCGTTTAGTACTTCTTGAAAAACATGGTCCCTGGCTTATCTCAAGGATAGGACCTTCTAAGATAGATAGCCCGCTTCATGGCGATTACACGAATTAAACCTTTACCAACTACTATTACGGTTGGGTATGCACAGTCATCAGAAGGAATGTCATCTTCCAACCATAATACAACCTTCACAGCTTTAACCTCATCACTGTATTCCGCTGGCAAGAGCGCCTATAATTGTCCTCTTACACTTAAAGTGTCGGCCACTCTTTGCCCTTTCCTGATAGTAAAATTTTCCTTACAATCAATGTCATTTTAACCACCTCCAACTAAATTTTCTACCTCATTTCAATCACTGCTTATGTGAAAATGCTTTTTCTTAAGCCCTGGTGAGAAAAGAAAAAAAGATCACCATTTTTCCATAAGTCATTGCCTTAGTCTTTAGATGTGAACATTGTCAAGGATGACTCTCGATCATACTTTAGACGTCTCTTATCTGGTTCCTTCTTGTTTTCACCAATCTCGACCCTTATTGGGTCGATCTAATACTTTCTTATGTTCAACACGTGCCCCAACTGGTATTATTATAATTACGTCACATTTCCTTTATCAAATTTTCTATTCTTGAGAACTTTGAATATTACATTTTTCCTTGTAAAACCTCTAAGGTTATCCTTGAATCCTCATCAACTACACCCTAGGTACAGGGCATATCAAGATACCATTTACTAATACCAGAATCATTGTCTATATACTTCTGAAAAATTTCTCCACTGATCCTTAAAGGTTGTTGTTACCTTAATCCTTTCCAATTCATACTGTCAAGACTCATACTACCCCTATTAAGGGTGAAATGTCAACCTTACCGTAGTAACTATCCTTAATTCCCACCTTTAAAAATGGACATGCATCCTTCCATGGATAAATCAAGTCATATATCCTTGATAGATTATCTTATTTAATCATTCCCATCTCGATAGTCTATACCAAAATTTCACAATAGCATCCTTATTCAAAATGACGTCAATCAATATGGCCTCCAAAAGATAACAACGATTCTCCGCTTTCTTTCCTGATTTAGTAATGATAACAGGGATGTTTCTAGAAGATATTGGTTTGTGTTCAACGTGAACTTTTTAGTTTAACTAGTCATTACCTCTTTATTATCTCAACAGTCATCTTAATGGGATATCTTTTTATACCTGGCATCTCCCTTTCTGGGTATCATGCCACCGGTCTTACACTTCACCTTCTGGAAGTCACTCACTTCATCCAATTTTCCCTAATTTCTTACCTTCTTGTCTCCTCGGTTTATCCGTGTCTCATTATTTATCCTTCGAACTATCTCAAGGTTTCCTCGCATCCTCCCAACCTATGGTGGATAAATATATGTATCACTTATGCTTTCAACCATCAACTTTAACTCATTGTGAATCACCCTCATCCTGACGATTACATACTTTTCTATTTCTATTGCTACGAGTCTTTAGGGTTTCCTCGTACCCTACTCCCTTATCATTCCTCAAACTGTATTGCCTTTTATTTTCTTTCCACTTTAGTCTCCCATTATTTTCCTTTCTCTTATAATCATTTCATGAACCAACACAGCATAAATATTGATTTCAAACATCACGTCGTTCTGGGATTCTTGTTCTCAGAATGAATCTTGATAACTTTTACAACTTAGATTCATAATTCATCATACTCGTCCGCTTTTGTTCTGGCTCTAAAGCTTTTACACTATCTCCATAACCTTGGGAATTACTTTCTCGAAAACAATTGACTGGACTTTAATCACTTATCATAACCTCTGGCTCCGTGCCTTCCTTGGCCTTTCACCAGCGGGTGGCCTCTCTCTTAGGAAGGTAAGTGGCAAAAAATAGTCTTTTGTGCTTCGTCAATCATTTAGAATCTCAATGATTCCTCTATTTCCTTTAGCCAGGATTTTGCCTCGACTGGGTCAGCTTGTTCCTTGGAACTCTGAGAGCTTAGCAACTTAAAGGTCCTGAAAGAATTTAACACCACATTATTTCCTCAGGGTGGTGTTTGGGGGTAAAAGTATTAGTTATGTTTAGGCAGGTCCATGAATTGCCTCATAGGAGTACCGTCTCGGGTCTCCTTTCCTTACTCGACTTTCTGTTTCCTTAGTATGAAATGTTTCATCCTTCTCCCACAATCAGGGTTAACTTATACGTTAAAATCCTTGTTTTCCACTTCATTATATTATGGGCTCCTTCTTTCTTAATGGCGTCCTCCCTGACTATCACATTCAGGGTTTTCCCTAACTCTTATTCCTCGAACTATGACTTTCATCTAAGATCCAGTCCTTAAGCTCTTGAACATTTGGAACCCAAATTCTGTAGGGATACCTCATTATTCCCTCATCATCTTTCTAGGTATTAATCTCTTCTCCGATCATTGGTTCTCTGCCTCTATTCATCACTTTTTCTTGGCACAATATGATCTTCTCCAATAATTCAGGCTGTATTGCAATCTCAAACAGCTTTTCGGTACCGGCTCTGGTTACCTTCACTTCTATTTCCATTTTCTCAAAATCTCTTATCAACTCTTCCAAAGACATTTTCATCTTGAGTCTCTCTTTTATACTAAGGGCATTAGCCACCATTTTGGCTTTCCCTGGATGATAAAGAATCTCATAATCGTAATCCTTGATTAGCTCTAACCACATTCTCTGGCGCATGTTGAGCTCTTTCTACGTGAAAATGTACTAGAGCACTTATGGCTTATGTAAATCTCGCACTTCTCTCCATACAAGTAGTGCCTCAAATCTTTAGGGCAAAACTATTACCATGAGCCCAAGCTCATGGGTGGGGATATCGAATTTTATATTTCCTTAATTGTCTTGACGCGTACGCGATTACCTTGTTGTGCTGTATAAGATGCACCCTAATTCCTTATGCGAAGCGTCACTATAATTCACAAAATCTCCTTTATACTTGGTTTTGCAAACTTTTACACAATCAGGTCCGAGATAACTTGACTGAATCTCGTTGACGTCCTCTTCATCGAGCATGCTCTTATGCTTGAATGCATCAAATTGAATGATGCTCAGATACTCATCATCCCGCGCATCAAGCATGCTTCTTAAATTATTGGAACAACGGTTATGGGAATAGGGAGAAACAAAAACTATACCTTTTAGAGATCGGATTGTAGTTCTCTTTTGCATGGCTTTCTTGGCCGAGATGGAGGGCTTGCTAGGGCCTTGAGACATCTTAAAAACTTAAGAAGTTGAGAGCTTCTAAAACTTGAGAGAATTTGAGAGGAGTTGAAATGAAAGTGTGAATGAAAATGAGCAATTCTCATCTTCTTTTATAGAAGAATAGGTACCTGTTACAACAGGTCATAACTCTGCTTGGTTTGTGCTAGCAAGTATCTCTCGGAAAAAAGACCTAAAAATGGTAGGAAAATGATCAAGAGATTAGAAGAAAGGACATAATAAACAAACAAAGTGACTCAGAATCTCGCTTATCGTATCAGTCCTATAAGAAATGCCCGGAAGGTTAAACACAAGTTATTAGTCTTAATTCGGTGATTAATCATACTAATCACCAAGATTAGTAAAAATCATGAAGATTAGAGCAAGATCAAGCTCTTAATCCAACACCAATGGCCATCTATAGCCACGACCCGATTACGAGAATGTTCTGATAAGCAAGGTTTGTGAAGAGCAGGACGTTTATGAGAACAAGGCCGAACGTTCACCACCAAAAAGAGTAGAACGTTCACCATAACAAGCCTAGAACCTTCACAAGAACAAATACAAAATAGTTCGGAGAACATTCACCTCTCGGCCGACCAGAACCATCATGGAGGTGATTCCATGACAGACCAAGTACAAGGATTGAGTCCTCCACATGGAGGGCTTAGAGCCGCCCAGAACCTCCTTTAATGTTAGTCCAGGGCCTCCTGACGGATTCCCGGTGACCCTCCTAGAAAATCTCTTGAAATTTTGTGGAAAGTTAGACGTCCAACGAGAACCAGTTTCATGAAGGTTAGAACATCCACGAGAACAAGTTTCGCAAGGGTTGAAGCATCCACGAGAACAAGTTTCGTGAACACTAGAACGTCCACGAAACAAGTTTCGTGAAGAGTAGAATGTTCACTAGAACAAGAGCAAAACGTTCACTAGAACAAGAGCAAAACATTCATTAGAACAAGTACAAAGCGTTCACGAGAACCAGAACAGAAAAGTTTCTAGATGCTCCACGATCCAGCCGACCAGGACCACCATGGAGGTGGCTCCATGACCGACCAAGAGCAGGAGGAGCCGAGTCCTCCACACTGGGGGGCTTTAGGACGAGTAGAACCTATTGCAAAAAAAAATCACAGGACATCCACCTCCCGGTCAACAGGAGGCTCACCCCCAGCCGACCAAGAAGGGCCGAGTCCTCCACATGGGAGGCTCTAGCCGATCAGGACCTCCTTGAGGTTTTCCGGTAAACCTCCTGTGAAAATTTTTGAAAATTTTTAGAAAAATTGGGAAAAATTCGAAAAAAAAATTGGAAATTTTCTGGATTTTAAACTTAGCCTTGATTAGGGCCTATTAGTGAGATTTAAACCCAATTAGGTTCGATTAATGTATATTACAAGTAATTAACCTGAATCAAGGGTAATTAATGGATCGTATGATATAATTAGCCCTGTTTAAGGCCGGTTAACTTATTCGCACACTTGATTAGCGTGGGTTAGGGATAATTAGTTGTTTATGCATATTAAATAGTCCTGGTTAATACCCATTAGCCCCAATTAGGGCAGATTAGCCTCGATTAAGGCCAATTAGTGTATTTTAGCTTATAATTAGGCTATTTTAAGCCTAATTAGCAGCTTATACATGGAGATTAGCCCCGCTTAGGTCTGATTTGCCTCGCTTAGGGCCTGTTAGCAGCTTTCACTCCATAATTGACCTTGACGAAGGTTAAGGGGTGATAAACGCTCGCTTTTTAGTCCTTATTAGGACTGTTTAGTGTTGAACACTGTTCAATTAGCCTGTGCAAAGGCCCTAAGTGTATATACTCACACTATATAAGTCCCTATAAGCGTGTAGGTTGCTCCACACTTAACGATAAAACGACGATACCCATGAAGGGCCGATACCCGTGAAGGGACGAAAGTACCCTGAGTCGCGAATAGACCATTATAACTTCTATGAAAACTCAAGTAGTATTCCCGAAAGTTGGGGGCAAATGATATGGATAGAAAATATATCCTAAAGACATAATAAATGTCACATTAATTATGATTGCAATTCCTGTCCAAAGTTCAATACAGACCAGGTTGGTCAAGGCAATAAAGACTGCAAAAGTCATTGAGGCCCACGAGCAGAGGTCGTCAAGGTCCACGAACATGAGTTGTTCATGGACTACGCCTAGTATGGCTGAAAAAACAGAGACATGACGTCCAACATGAACACTAACTCCTACAAGGAAAGATCTAAAATTCCTCGCCTTACGGGAGTCCTAATTACCATCTAAGTTGGAGACTTGTCCACCAAGTCTCCTAACACCAGTCTAACCATAGACTCACCTTTATATGTAAGGCTCCATCCCTCAACCTAGAACTACGTTTTGGCTTGATTCTCTAAAATACAGAATTACGTAGGCATCTTGCGAGGACAGCCAGTCCCCACCGCAAGAACTAAGGGTGTAATCGAGCCGAGCCGAATACTGCCAAGCTCGGCTCGGCTCGAGCTTGATTAAAATAGTTTGGGATCGAGCTCGACCGAGCCTTCAATTTCAAGTTCGAAGCTCGGCTCATAAAAGGTTCGATAGGTTCGAGTTCGGCTCGAAAGCTCAAATTAATTCACTAAATATTAAAAAAATTGAAATATGGTCGGTTTGACTCAAGTGCGGCTCGAGTTCGACTCGATACAAATAAGTCATATATAAAATTTTTTATATATAATAAAAACTTAAAAAATAATAAAGGCTCGATAAGACTCGTGAACCTTACGAGCCGAATAATTTAAAGCTCGAGCTCGGCTCGGTTAAAAATTAGAAAAGCTCGAGCTCGGATCGATTATTTTCGAGCCGAATTTGAGTTTTTACGAGCCGAGCTCGAGTAGCTCACGAACAATTTGGCTCGTTTGCACCCCTAGCAAGAACAACCATTAAACCTCGAAACTCACAAATTCTAGCATTAAATACTAGCGAACCCTAGTTTTTATTCCATGACAGTAAACAAAGTTAATAAATGAGAGTTTCGTTTGATTATTGATTTTCATATAATAATATAAAAAATATTATATAAACTTGTGATCGTACCAAAAATTAACTCTTAATGATACATAAATAAAATAATTATATGAATTATAATATGGCACGTGCTTTACACAGGTATTCATGCTAGTTTTATTATAGTCTTTGGAACATTGATGAATGTTACAAAATTTTAACACACTTCTAGTTTATTGTTCTTCTTGTTGACAACGAAATATAAAGTCGAATTTTAGTAAATAAAACTTGTGAATTGATCAGGTCTGACACAGAGGGATGATATTTAGGTCGATTGTGTAGGCCCCAAAATTTTATAGTTAGTACTATTACTACACTTCAGTCCCAACAGTAAAAAAAACTTAGCACATTTTGGGGAGCCATAATCAATATAATAATATGTTGTTTGCTTTTAACAAGTGCGGGATTTTGACTTCTAATATAGTTGAAATTTTGAGAAAAGTACAAAAGATCATGAACAATAATTTAATGACAATAGAGTCGACGAAATATTAATGTACAATATTAATTTAATAATTAATTTAATTATTAATTATTAAAATTAATTAATTAATTAATTAATTAATTAATCAATTAATATTAAATTAATTAATTAATATTAAATTAATCAATTAATTAAAATAATTAAAAACTAATTAAAATTAATTGATAAAATAAATCAGATTTATTTTTATGTAAACAAATAATTAAAAAGAATTTTCTGAATTTAAAATAATTAAATAAAAAAATTATTTTTAAAATAACAGAATATCATTTTTGAAATGTTTTTAAAAAGAAAGGACTAAAATGCAAAATAGGTGAAAGGTGGGTGATGAAAATGTAATTTCACCACCACCTCCACCCTCACCACCGGCAGCCATGGCCGCCGCCATCGAGCTCGCCGGCTGCGACTGAACCTGCCCAGAATCATGCAAAAATAACTGGGATTGATCGTTACATCGCCAGGAACTTGTTGCCGTTCTTGAACAGTCCAGAAACGTAATCGATTGGCCGGAAATTGAGGTTGAAGATTCGCCGCCGGCGAGCTTCCCCAGATTCCGACGATCGATTTCGGCCTTCAACATACTATTTGTCACATGATATGATTGCCCATAACACGATCTATTTATTGATGCAAGTTGTATGTACCCAGGTTTAACGGATCAAAAATCCGGCCAGAATATAATTTTTTCCGGTGAATTACTCAAATAGACCAAGGACATTCAAACTCAAAAATCAAACAAACTTTTCTACATGTTATTGAACTCGGTTTTTGACATATAATATACCAAATTGACCAGAAAAATATTATCTACACGATGGAATCATCAAATCATATCAACAATATCAAGAATAAATTTTCATAATTTAATCTTTAATAAATTTGAAATAAAATAATTAAATAAGAAAAAATACCTTGATTCTTGCTCAAAAAAGATGGTGGATTCGGAAAGGATTTTTCAAGAGATTCGTTTTGATATGTAGCACGCCCGAATCGGAGTTCGATAAAGCCTTCGTTCGTACGTTTGATTCTCAAAAACGTAACATTTTTAGGGTTTTTCTTCATATTAACTTTTGCTGACCATTTAAATTATAAAGTGAATGTTACATTTGTAAATATAGATATTTCCGGTGTAAATATTCATTGAGAATAATAATAAAATATTTTTGGAATTTTCTCTCGGTCAAGACTTTTATATAAATATTTGTGTCGCATACTAAATTATATTTTTATAGGGAAACAAAAGGTGGATTTTAGACGCTTACAATATTTATTTTCATTTTATTGATATCATTTATTTTTATTTTATTTTCATCTTTTCCAAAATTGGTTAAGGTTGTTATTAAATTATTTTTATTAAGTAAACACATATTACTCTCCAAATTATTTGATGATGCAAATATTATTTTTGAAAAAGAGTGACTAGTGGGTTCTCTTATTATATTTTTAATTTTATGAATATTAAAAAACAAATCCTAGCAATAATAAGTCTAGATAATTCTAGAATATGGTGGAGAATTATAGAATATGGTAGAGTATACTCTAGTTACAATTTAGGTTAGTATGCTAACCTTAGTTAATTGAGTCTATAAAATAAATCTTACTTTACTAAAATGATCACCTCTTCCTAAATCCCTAAATTTTCCCCCAAATATTTTTAGTCACAAAAATTGGCTAGGTCGGAGATCATAATTTGTGGTTTGAGGAAGATCAAGATGAGTTTGGGTGATTCAAGGAGAATTTTAGTTTAAGAAGATTAAAATTCTACTCAACTCTAACTAAAAGATTATAATTAAGGTAATCATTCCTTACCCATGATTTTTTTTAATTAGTAGAAGCATATGATTTGCCTTGAAATTTTAATTAAGCAACTAGCATTTTGTGTGGCTTCATAAATGAATGAATAAAGAATGAGTGAGTATGTGATTTTAGTAATATTATTATGTAGTAATTAGAGTGTGATATTTTTGGAAGCTAATTAATATCTTAATTAGTGAATAAAAATTATTTTGGGCTATTAGGGTCCAAATTGAAGAAATTGGGCCTTACCGATAATCAATTAAATTAGAATTCGGGTTAAGGGTGAAATTGGTTATTGTTTTGATTTTAGTAAATTAATTGAAGAAGTGGTGGTTTTGTGTTGTTGGAATTAAAGTGGGTGGATGTGGAGTGATGATAAGTGTTCGAGAGGCCGGAAAATCGGGAACCACCGCGATGGCGGTGGAGGCAGCGGCGATTGACGCCGAGAAGTGGAAGAGGAGAAGGAGGTGGGTGGTTATGTGATTGAGGAGGTGTTTGTGTATGTGCTATGTTGTGTGTGTGTGTGTGTGTGTGAGTGTTTGAGTGTGCGTGCATGTCTTATGTTTTTGTGTGTGTTTGAGCATGTGTGGCGGGAAAACGGAGAAACCACCCTCATCAATGGTGGTGGCATTGATCGATTAGGCAGAGAGAGAGAAATGGAGTGGTCGGAGTTTGACCGGATATGGAGTTCGAGATCGAGTTTCGAATAACTAATTGGGTAGAACTATAGATTGGAAAAAGGGGAGAAAATAAGGGTAAAAAATATGTGCGTTTGGAACTCACCGGAAAATTTTCCAGACGACGACCGTACGCCAACCACCGTTGGTGCCGCCATGGATGCAGTTGGGTGGAGGGGTGAAGCAGAAGGAAGAATATAGGGGCCGAACAGTCCTTTGCCATTACATTAAATAATTGTTATAAAAAGGGATCAAATAATAATAATAGTTGGAAAATTGTGAAAAATAAATAATAAAATAAGGAGATAGTAATAAATAAATTAAAATGAAAATAGATTGAGGAATATTGTGATGAGTAATAATTGCAAATTAAAATTAAAAAGGATTTTAATGATAACTGTGAGGGATATTAGACTGTGATCGGCTTATTAATTTAATAATATTTGGTACAAGAGACTAAATTACTAAAAATAAAAATATTAATGGGATGTAAGTTTGAATCGTATATAACTGAATAAGCCGAACTATTGGAACTCATTAGAAATATTAAATTCTTTAAGCAATTATTGAAGATAAGTAATTAAAGGGTTAAATCAAGATTGTCTCTCGACTTTAATTTGGAATTTTATTTCGACAACTAATATTATTTTGTAAGTGGGGGATTTAGTTAATAATTATAGTGAGAAAAAATTAATTGACATAGGATCGTTGTAGTAATACTTTAGGTGTACTGAGAAGTATCATACTTAATCAGAAATTTTATTTGTAAATAGTTAATATTTTGTAATTTGGGATATTTTCTTCACTTAAAAGAGAAATATTTTTTTTAGATATAGATTGGGAACAAGAATATCCTTATATTATTTAAATAACTAATCGAGTTATTTTCTAAGGCTAAATAATTCTTTCGATATTTAATAAATTTGATTTGAGATGAGTTACTAGAATTAGCACCCAAGAAATTAGAAGTTTAAGCGATCGATAAATATAAAAACACTATTTAAGGTCTATAAGAGGATGTATTTTGAAATATTTATACTAAAATGTTTTGGTGTGATTTATTATTTTAAAAAATACCCGAAGTGGAATTATTTAACCCGTAAAGGTGAATTTTCACTGCTAGTGCGCTATTATCGGAGACAAGACAAGTTTTCTCTGCTCCCTTCCTATTTATGACTTATATATACATTTCTTACTGATGGTGAATATTACGGATTTAAAATTTGGAGAACTTTTTGGCGATTATTTCCTTTTGATGAAATTTCCTAATATAGATAACTTGTTGAATCTCATAAATATAACAAAATAATAACTTATATTTATGTTCCTGACTGCTCCTATCATTCATGACAGTTACCATAGTCCCTTTCTGACAAATATAAATTTCTATGTTCGTTTATATCATCCTTGAATTTACATCGATTCATCAGTCGGATCGATTTTTTAATTTCTTTATAAAATCTACTTTTATCAATTCATTGAACCCTTCCAAAATGCATGATTGATAAATCGATCATTTATTCTTTCTTTTAATTCTTGCACAAACACCTTCGAATCTATTTATCATCGGAAAGAATGGATATTTTTTTTGACATGATTATTCTCATAATTCTGGATAATCCATGTGCTTGGAGTTTATCGATATATCGTTCATATCGATGTTAAAATAATATCCTTACTAAACAAGAGACTGGTTTATTGTTCGAACCAGAATATGTGATGTGATTTTGAATCATTGTGATGTGACGTGAATTGAGAAATGAATTGGGATGTGTCTATCTATACAGGTCAACGTGGAATTTAAACCATGGTATTTATGGTGACAAGTCCGATGTGTGGACATGTTATTCGGCTCAAGTGCAGCCGAGGGTTAAGACGTTAACCCTTCTTTTATTCTAGCAAGTATGTGCTAGGCGTTCTTACATCGAGCCATGATCGGGTGAGGGTAAGATTCGTAGAAGGACGGTACACTGTGATAGTTGATCGCATCATTGATGTACCGAGGATGGAAAAATGACCAGTTAATCTTGAATCATGTGGCATCGTGCCATATAAGAGCTTATTTGTGATGTTTGTAATGTGTTGTGGAGTATTCCTTTTAGTATTTAAAATATTGTTGCTTTTGGCACCTATTTCTATTATTTTAATCAAATATTCATATGTGTTAAGCATTCGATTGCTCACTCTTGTTAGTCTTGTATTTCTCCAAAATATTAAAGAATGAGGTTGGCAGACCATCTGATCAGTCAAGGAAAAGGAAGGAAAAGGGACATGTTTGTGTGACAGCATCTAAAATACTGCTATATAATTACTGTAATACGTAATAAAGTTAAGTTGTTAGCCATACTTGTATTAGGTTTCTATGGCTTATGTAATAAACAGGTTGTGAGAGAGACTCGGTCCTGAGATCTGTGCAGTGATGTCCACAATAAATGATATATTTGGCTATGGTTTTTAATAATAATACAGGTGTGTGAAGCTTGATATCGTAGCGACCTGAATCTACAAAATGGTGGATATAGGGGCGTCACAATATATAAGGTCGCGCTCAAATGAGAACCTTTATTATTGTGGGATATGAGAATTAATCCTAGCCATTCATTTGTATGCCTTATATTAATATCTCACCATTCATTTAATATTTGGCCGTCTTCATTCTAATTCAAGCACCAACCAACACCACCTCCGGCAACCCCCTTTTCCGACCACCACCAACTCCGATGACAACCAGAAAATCACCACCGTAAAATATCAAATCACCACCGTTAAACCAAAAATCACCATCTAAAACATAAAATCACCACTGGAAAATTAAAAATCAACATCTAAAAATAAAATCCTAAATCAAAATAAGAAAGTCCTAAACAAACATATTTCATTAAATAAAACCATAATAAGCAAACATGTTCGAATTGAATATACCAAAGCCCAAAACTGAATCGAAGATGGCTTTCTAGACTAAGAGTACTGAATCGAAGAATCGAGTTTATGCCCCAAACTTAATCGAAGATGGTTGAGATCGAAGATGGTTGAGTACTTAATCGAAGAATCGTGACTGAGAATTATGATGTCTGAGACTGAGATGAATTTTGAGAGTGAACTTAATTTTGAGTCTAATTTTCGTTAAGGGGGGAAGACTAACCGCTCACAAATTTCACAAATTTCACCTTGTGCTAGTTCTGTGTATCTTAAATTTTTGGTAAATTATTATAAATTTCTTTTTTAATCTTAATTAGTTTATAACTTTGAAATATTAAGGGCATTAAAAAATATATGTGAAATACAAAAATTGATATAACTTTAGATATATTACATATCGAAATTTAAAGTGAAAATATATAACATTTAAATATCATTATACATATTTTCAATATGTAAACTTGAGTTAATTTAAATTACACTTTTTACAAATATAAATTAATTTTAAAAAAATCACATCACTGATAATCATTTGATATCAACATCCGTACCATTGGCTCGTCGGAAAAGAGTTTAAAAAAATAATGACAATATCGAGACATACGTTATTGGATTGACCTTTGACGAAATTATAATTATACTATATAAATAAGAATTTTTATAGAATAATATTTCACATGCCTAAATTCGTCAGATATTAATATCCTACGGCTGGATTGCCGAAAATAAATTTAAATCACCATTGGGGACAACACGTGTTACTTGTTATTGGAACTGTGTATTTGACAAAATGGAACCATATAGATATAAAATTTTAATGAATATTTCAATATAACTAAAATCCTTAAAATTTTAATATCTGTACGATTGGATCATCAAAATCATTAATAAAATTTAAAAATTAAAAGCACCCCAAACGTCAAAACCTCAAACCCCAAACCCTAAATGCTAAACCCCAAATTCTAAACCTTAAACCAAAATCCTAACAAATAAGTACATAATTTTTTTTAAAAATTTTCATATCACTAAATTCATTAATAATTAACATCTCAAGTTAGATCGTAAAAAATGTAATTGTAAAATTAAAATCACAATTTGAACAAAGTTAGTACATGGATACTAGTAAATGCAACCCTGCAAGGTCAAATGCAACAGCAACCATTCAAATGCAACGCTTTTGTGCCACGCCATTGTTGGATTTTTAAACGCAGCGGGACGTGGCAAAATACTTTTACACATACAAAATTCAAATAAAAGCATATAAATCGTGAATAAAAATTTGAGGGATCGAATCTTACCTTTTAAAATAATTCGGAGACAACGATCAGAGATCCTTAGCAGTTGCTCCTCAAGTGTGAAGCACTCCACCGGTATCCACCAAGAAAACGATGTTAAGGAGGAGGAAGAAGGTGGAGAGAATTGGGTTTTTCAAACTTTTTGGGTTTTCGGGTTAGAATAAAATTAGGGTCTATAATAGTGTATTTATAGGCAAAATTTTTAGGTGAAATTTTCCCATAAATATTATTATTATTATCCCATTTATTATTCTCATTAATAATTAAAATACCTTTTAATCATTAATCCTTTTTCTAAATACTTTAGAAATAATTCTCTATCTTGATTTAATTTCCAAAAATTAAATCCTTTAATTAATAATATTAAGAACTTTTCTTAATTAATTTATAATCAATTAAATCTCATTTAATCAATTATTAAATTTGCCAATTAATTATTTATTTCACAAATAAATAATTATTTAGCCATTATTAATTAATTCCTCCACCATTAAATCATTCTCTTTTTATGGTGTGACCCTGTAGGTTCAATATTAAGCCGGTAGTAGAAATAAATAATAATAAAACTATTTTATCATTATTTATATAAATTCTCTAATTTATTAAATATGATTAATTAATTAATCATATTTAATCTACATCGTGAGTGATGCTTCTCAACATATCGCGACTATCCGGATAATATGAATTCACTGCTTAGAATACCAAGAACCTGTCAGTGAATAGTTACCGTACAATAAACTCCTTCTACCCTACAATGTCCCGATTAAATACAAGGCATGGATCTTGTGTCAAGCCTATATAATTCAATCACTTTGCTTACCATTTACTATGCGTAGTTCTATGCAAATTAGAAACTCCTTTCTAATTTCATTTACTCCGGCCAGAGATTCCTGAACTAGCATAAGTGGATCAGCCTTGAACATTCGCTTCCTTCACTGGAAGGGGTAGATCCTTTATTGATCATACACTATCTTCGTGTACAAATTCCTATACCCAGAAGAGCCCTAATAATTGTCCCTGGAGACTAAGAACTAAACTAAAGCATAGTTCAGTGTACACAAGATGACTATGATGACCTCAAGTCTAAGGATACTTGTACAACTATCACTAAGTGAATAACTGCTGACACGTGAGTGAACTCCATCAGTTGTTCAGCTGTGCGAGTCATGTTCAGTGAACTTATTCTATAATAAGCACCTACATACTAGCTATAGTATCACCACACAAATGTCTATGAGAACAGACATCCTTCATAATGAAGCAAGCATAGTATGTACCGATCTCTGCGGATTATTAATTACCAGTTAGTAATCCTATGACCAGGAACTATTTAAGTTTAGAGTTATCATCTTTTTAGGTCTCACTATTATGATCTCATCATAATCCATAAAAAGCTTTACTCTAAACTATGGTATATCTTATTTAAACACTTAAATAGATAAAGCCCGTAATAAAAACAAAACAAGTCTTTATTAATATCAATGAAATCAAAATAGATTACATAAAAGTTATTCCTAAATCCTAATACACGATTGGACTTAGGACATATTCCTTTCAATCTCCCACTTGCACTAAAGCCAATCACTCTGGTATCTAATACCCATCTTGACGATCAAAGTGACTTTCATAAAGTAGCTTTGTGAGTGGGTCTGCTATGTTGTTATGTGTGTCAACTCTAATTCAATACAATACAAGAAATGTTACCGCGCTCCCACTAACCCTTTTGTAGACGCATGGTTCATCTACGTTTTTTGATAAAATCAAACTCTTTGATTGTCTCATCAAAACGAATGTTCCATCTTTCGAGAAGCTTGCTTTAAACCATATATGGTTTGCAGCAGCTTACACACTAGGTTTTCATTTCCCTTGGAAAGAAAACCATCTGGCTATTTTCCAGATCACATAGTCGTAGTAAGCAGCATTCACAAGCAAAATCCGAACTGATTTTAACAGGGCTACAGGTAAAAGGTTTCATCAAAGTCAATCCATTGCCTTTGTTTGAATCCTTTTCCCAAAAGCCTGGCCTTAAAGGTCTCCACCTGGCCATCTGCTATAATCTATCTTTTGTATACCGTATACATAGATTCTATTCTGGATTTCATGGCACTATGCCATTTCTCTGAGTCAACACTACTCATAGCCTCATTATAGGTCACAGGGTCGTCATCATCAATGATCGACAACTCATTGTCATTCTCAATGACAAGGCCATATTACCTCTCAGGTTGGCGAGACACTCTCCCTGATCTATGAATGGGCTATTCCAAAAAAGGTTGTTCAGTCAGAACAGGTGTTTCCACTTGATCCGTAGCAGTTTGTGCTTCTTGAACTTCATCAAGTTCAATTTGCTCCCACTATTTCCTTCAAGGATAAACTCCTTTTCCAAGAAGGTAGCATGTCTGGAGACAAATACCCGATGATCGGTGTAAAAGTAATACCCTAAAGTCTCTTTAGGATATCCCACAAAACTACATTTTATGGATCGATATTCCAGCTTATCTGGGTCAACTTACTTGACATAAGCTGGACATCCCCAAATCTTAACGTGTTTAAGACTCGGTTTCCTTTCTTTCCATATCTCATACGGAGTTTGAGGAACAGATTTGGAAGGCACCTTATTCAGTAAATATGCCGAGGTTTCCAATGCATAACCTCATACGAATACTGGAAGATTTGCATAGCTCATCATGGACCGAACTATGTCTAACAAAGTTCGATTTCTCCTTTCAGATACCAATCTGGAGGCGTCCACTGGGAGACTATACCATTTACTTTGAGATAATCCAGAAACACTCCATTAAAGTATTCACCGCCTTGATCTGATCGAAGAATTATAATACTATGTTTGGTTTGTTTCTCCACTTCATACTTATATTCTTTGAACTTTTCAAAGGCCTCAGACTTGTGTTTCATCAAACACATATCCGAATCCAGATCTATCATCTATATAAGTAATGAAGTATGAAAATCCACCCATGGCTTGCGTAGACATTGGTCCACATACATCTGTGTGTACCATTCCTAGCAAATCTGCAGCCCTCTCTCCATGTCCACTAAATGGAGACTGCAGTGCCATAACGAAGTGAGATTTTCATCATCCCTTTTCTTTTATTAGTTTGTTCAATCTGAAGTAAATTATGTCACATATATACAGACCATTATTTAAAGCACCACGTCCATAAAGAATATTATCTCTAAGAATAGAACATTCATTATTCTCAATAATAAATGAAAATCCATCCAAGTCTAACATGGGAATAGAAATAATATTCCTCACAATCGAGGGAACAAAATAACAATTATTTCAAACAATAGTCTTGCCCGTAGGCCTATGTAAATGAAATGATTCTACATCTTCAGCAGCAACTCTTGCTTCATTTCCATTAGTAGAATCACCTCCTCTTCCTCAAGAGTCCTACTTCTCCTTGGTCCCTGCAACAATTGCAGATATGAGAACCACAGGCGGTATCTAATACCCAAGTAGAAATGACATATTCACTTCTATCATGAACATACCTGAATCAGAAGCGGTAATCTCACTACCCTTCTTCTTCAATTCTGCAAGGTAAACCTTGTAGTTCCTCTTCGAGTGCCCCCACCTTGTTACAGTGAAAGCAAACAACTTTGCTCTTGGGGTCTTCAGCTTTTGGTGGAACCGGCGTTTTCTCACCTACTTTCTTCTTCTTGGAAGAGTTCCTCTTCCTTTTCTTAGGATTGGAACCTTCACCAATTAGAAGAACAGAACTCTTCTTAGGGGGGAAATTCGATTCCGCAGTCTTCAACATGTTGTGGAGTTCAGGCAGGCTGACATCCAACTTATTCATGTGAAAGTTCACAACAAACTGCGAGAACGAACTCGGAAGCGATTGCAAGACCAAGTCTTGGCTCAAGCTCCCCATCCATGGCAAAACCAAGTTGTCCAAGACGTTCAATCAAATTGATCATCTTAAGTACATGGTCATTCACAGATGATCCCTCAGACATCCTACAACCGAACAGCTCCTTCGATATCTCATATCGAGCTGTCCTCCCTGCCATATCATACAACTCTTGTAGATGCATGAGGATAGTGTGAGCATCCATATGCTCATGTTGCTTCTGTAGCTCAATGTTCATGGAAGCTAGCATGATGCATTGAGCAACATTTGCATCATCTATCCACTTACGATACATAACATGTTCATCATTATGTGCATCACTAGCAGGTTCAGTAGGCTTAGGTGAGTCAATCACGTATTCCAGCTTCTCAATCCTGAGAACAATTCTCAAGTTTCGAAGCCAGTCAGCATAATTAGGACCAGTCAATTTGTGAGCATCCAGTATGCTCCTGAGTGATAGTGCAGAAGACATAACGTACAAAGTAAATCTGTAAATGATAAACACATAACAACACTTAGCAAATATTCGATTTCATTTCAAAACACTATATGAATCGGGTCTTTATTCATAAGTGCCTCCCACTAGTTTTCTTAATTTATTCAACCCCCTACGTGAAAAATTAAGCATTCATAATGCTAGTGAGAATAGGGATCCTACATTCCATTACACAACCTCGGCTGTAGCACGAACCGCCATGCAATGTTCAATAGGCAGACAACTCTTGTCAATTACATCTCATGTTATTCCCTAATCAAACTTTAGCCTCTTGAATAATTGAGTCTCGGCTGTAGCACGACAAACTCAATATTCTAAGTCAAGTCTAACCCAACATTCCGTACAGTTGAATTAGTCCTCAAAGGCCCACGGCTGTAGCACGTACCGACCTTTAGATTCTTATTCAATGTACACATCTCTATGTAATAGATAAGTATTTCTTATTTCAAAATCAAAGCCCTCGGCTGTAGCACGAACCGACAATGATTCAAAAATAAGAACTACTTTTCTATCATGTTGGAAGGCTATGACCGACACAAGCCCGTTGTATCATTGGCCAATTACTACTTGATATTATTTAATTTTAGAGGGATTATATTACGTTACAATCATAATCATATTATAAAGAGATTCTTCCTTTTAAATTAAATATTTCAAATCAATAATCAATAATCAGATGATTCCCAGATCGGGTGGAGCATTGTCAAGAGGCGTCACTTAATAACCCTTTCTTACAGATAGAAATCTGTTGTTGACAGAATCATCCTTTCTCTCATATCGAAAATTCATATTCAATTACGTAGTTTCACAAACACAAGAATCTCATGATTGTATTCATAATATTATTCTTAAGGTTATGAAACAATTTCACTATACTAGGTTGTCTAACAAACGCCTTATGTTCATTTAAGTTCACCTAAATCTATCATCGCATGATAAACTAAGCATATATCACATATATCAACATGAATAAACATCAAGGTAGGCATGTTACATCATCTAGCACATTAGTCTAAGCATTATACATCTCTATGCATCACATGAAGCATTTAAAAGCAATTAAAAACTAGTCAAAAACAGCTTTAAAACACTTCATGGAAATATAAACAGTTCAAAACTTTTATATAAACTAAAATTGATCACACCATTAGATCCGTCTCGAAAAAAACGAATCCAACGGTATATTGCACGCCCAAAACGGAGTTACGAAACTCCCAGAAAATCAATTTTAAAATCAACAGACGGGCTGTAACGCATTACAGGAATGCGTTACACGCCCTGCAACGCATTCCGGTGATGCGTTACACACCTTTTAAGCCATTTAAGGGTGTAACGCATTCGGTGAATGCGTCACAGGTCTGTAACGCATTCCCAAAATGCGTTACACCCCTTTTTTTTTTCTTGCAGCCGCCGTTGCTTTGGTTGCCGTGCCTGACAACTCTGACCTGTCATCTCCTGTGCTTCCGTGCATAACAGAGAGCATACGGCACAGACATATGCAGATGCAATATATATACTTACAAATTATATATATATATGATTATTTAATTACAAATTTTAATTACAAGAACTTCAAAAATTCATAATAAAAAATCTATACATCCTAAAATTATGAAAAAAATACCCAGACGATCTACAACACTTGTAGAACCCAGATCAACATTCAAAATTATTCTGAGAAATGATTTCTCATCAGACAAAATTAATCTATGATATAACTTGTAAAAATCATAATTAATTCATACAAACACATAAAATTCTGAAATTTTTACCACAGATCTATATGCATACAACCTATGCTCTGATACCATTGTTGGATTTTTAAACGCAGCGGGGTGTGGCAAAACACTTTTACACATACAAAATCCAAATAAAAGAATATAAATCGTGAATAAAAATTTGAGGGATCGAATCTAACCTTTTAAAATAATTCGGAGACAACGATCAGAGATCCTTAGCAGTTGCTCCTCAAGTGTGAAGCACTCCACCGGTATCCACCAAGAAAACGATGTTAAGGAGGAGGAAGAAGGTTGAGAGAATTGGGTTTTTCAAACTTTTTGGGTTTTTGGGTTAGAATAAAATTAGGGTCTATAATAGTGTATTTATAGGCAAAATTTTTAGCTGAAATTTTCCCATAAATATTATTATTATTATCCCATTTATTATTCTCATTAATAATTAAAACACCTTTTAATCATTAATCCTTTTTCTAAACACTTTAGAAATAATTCTCTCTCTTGATTTAATTTCCAAAAATTAAATCCTTTAATTAATAATATTAAGAACTGTTCTTAATTAATTTATAATCAATTAAATCTCATTTAATCAATTATTAAATTTGTCAATTAATTATTTATTTCACAAATAAATAATTATTTAGCCATTATTAATTAATTCCTCCACCATTAAATCATTCTCTTTTTATGGTGTGACCCTGTAGGTTCAATATTAAGCCGGTAGTAGAAATAAATAATAATAAAACTATTTTATCATTATTTATTAGAATTCTCTAATTTATTAAATATGATTAATTAATTAATCATATTTATTCTACATCGTGAGCGATGCTTCTCAACATATCGCGACTATCCGGATAATATGAATTCACTGCTTAGAATATCAAGAACCTGTCAGTGAATAGTTACCGTACAATAAACTCCTTCTACCCTACAATGTCCCGATTAAATGCAAGGCATGGATCTCGTGTCAAGCCTATCTAATTCAATCACTTTGCTTACCATTTACTATGCGTAGTTCTATGCAAATTAGAAACTCCTTTCTAATTTCATTTACTCTGGCCAGAGATTCTTGAACTAGCATAAGTGGATCAGCCTTGAACATTCGCTTCCTTCACTGGAAGGGGTAGATCCTTTATTGATCATACACTATCTTCGTGTACAAATTCCTATACCCAGAAGAGCCCTAATAATTATCCCTGGAGACTAAGAATTAAACCAAAGCATAGTTCAGTGTACACAAGATGACTATGATGACCTCAAGTCTAAGGATACTTGTACAACTATCACTAAGTGAACAACTGCTGACACGTGAGTGAACTCCATCAGTTGTTCAGCTGTGCGAGTCATGTTCAGTGAACTTATTCTATAATAAGCACCTACATACTAGCTATAGTGTCACCACACAAATGTCTATGAGAACAGACATCCTTCATAATGAAGCAAGCATAGTATGTACCGATCTCTGCGGATTATTAATTACCAGTTAGTAATCCTACGACCAGGAACTATTTAAGTTTAGAGTTATCATCTTTTTAGGTCTCACTATTATGATCTCATCATAATCCATAAAAAGCTTTACTCTAAACTATGGTATATCTTATTTAAACACTTAAATAGATAAAGCCCGTAATAAAAACAAAACAAGTCTTTATTAATATCAATGAAATCAAAACAGATTACATAAAAGTTATTCCTAAATCCTAATACACGATTGGACTTAGGACATATTCCTTTCAGCCAGCACGTCACAACACCTGCTATGTCAGCAGACACGTCAGTATTGTTGGTCCCACGTGTGGGCCCACCTATCACATGGGTTGCCATGTCAGCAGTGTGTTGCATTGCATCTGGCCCCACTTCTTCGATGTAAGATGCCACATAAGCAGCGTAGGTACCACAGGTGTAACCTATATTCCCACGACAGCTGCCATGTCAGCAGTGTGGGTCCCACGCGTGGGACCCTCTTCCACATGGCAACATATTACTTTGGCAGATGGCTAATGCAACACCACAAATTCTGCAACACCATTATTTATAGGCAATGTCAGCTGAAATGTAATGCAACTATATTTTCTCATGGTTGTAGATAAGCCAAAATCTTATATTTATTGCAACGCTTTTCTTGCAAAACTCAAAAAAAAACATCACATACGAGCATTTATGGCATAGTGCCGAAAACATAAACAGGTGATAGATTGCATTCGGAAAACTACCTCACAAACTATGAGGAGGCCCCTCCATTAGCTCCTTTTGTGAGCTATCTTTGGTAACGATATCATGCCAGTACAATAATTCCATTCTGGTAGCCCTAGGTACATGTTGGACCCTAGATCATATTGTCAACCCCGATTTACTCCTTCATGAGCTACCATGAAAATCCTGCAAGTTATAAAACACCTTCAAATACTATATTTCATTATCGACTGGATCCTAGCTAGTCATAGGGCTATACATACCCGACCTGAGTCGAGCTGATTTTTGACATAAACGAGTCGAGTTTATATTTTTTCTGATGAATCGAACTGTGTCGAGCTTCTTTCTTGAATAAAAAAGCGTGTTCGAACTCGAATTCATTTACTAACGGGCCGAACTTGAGGTTGTTCGCAACAAATACGAGTCGAGCCGAGT
This sequence comes from Apium graveolens, assembly GCF_009905375.1. NCBI lineage: Eukaryota > Viridiplantae > Streptophyta > Magnoliopsida > Apiales > Apiaceae > Apium > Apium graveolens. The sequence continues at coordinate 29,632 of NW_027421782.1, forward strand.
TCGAGCCCAACCGAGCAACTCTTTGACAAATAAAATATCAAAATAAAAATCAACCTTGTCGGTCCAACCTAACCAATTCGAGCCCAACCAAATTATCTAAACATTTAATTTAAGCCCAACCCTATTATCTAAAAGACTAAACTTATATTATCAATCCCTCTATCATCTGTTCTTTGTTCTGAGTTCTTGATCCTATATTACCATTTTTACTTATCTTGAAAACATCAACAAATCTCGTCAAAAATATAACAACCCCCATGACCTCACCACTTGCTTTCCCACCATTCTTAATCCTAGTATCAAGCTCTTGTTTGTTGAGACGGGTGTTGACTACGATCAATACTGGAAAATTACCTCCTCCTTATTTTAATTAAGTGCGGCTTCTGATTCAGGATTTTATCAATAAAGTGCAGCTTTAGATTTAGGGTTTTATTGAGAAGTGAAGAATTTGTAAACAGTTGTTTAAAGATATTTGTTCCCTTAGAACCAGAACCCCTTCGGCTCGAACTAGATAGATATTGCTGGAGGGAGGTCTCTAGTACGGACCCGGAGGCCTGTCCGGGTGGATCCAACACGGGAACTTTCCAAGGGCAAGTGAAAAGGCTTGGATCAACCACATCTGTATACATGTCATAAACATCCTTGATGCCACTTTGCCATTCCATATCCAGGTTCACATGACGCATCTGATCATCATGATCATCCATCATCTAAAGAAACTCATTGGATCCATGATACAATTCACAAGCTTTCTCCACTCTATCTTCCTCCTTTTCATCTCCTTGGCATGCTTCTTCTCAAGGAGAGCGGCTTTGTCCTCTGCTTGATGTGCCTTAGACTCCCACTTATCTGAAGAGATCTTCATCTTTTTCATGGAGGTTTGCAGTGCAGCATAGTCACTCCCCATCTTGATGCTTTATGTAGAAGATGCAATAAAGTAGGGATTGGCCTTGCAAAGAAAAAAAAAGAGAAGTCGTAAGAAGGTTAACTCCAAAGGGAATAGAGGTAAAATACTAAGATCAAGCAAGACTCAAGAGGGCCGAGTCCCCAACACAGAAAGTCCCGGCCGGCCTCGAGTAGATTCTCACCCGATGAGACGTGAAGAAGGTCTAGGGGAGTGATGCAATTCTTGGATCATTCAAGAACAAGGGATGAACTTTTGAACACCAAGTCATTGGTGGATATGCCCCATAAAGGTTTGAAGGGGATCTTCACATTTTCATCTGAATCTTTGACCCTTTTCTTTCCAGAGCCGGAGGCCTCAAGGAGTGTCGGGACTTTGGGAATGCAATTAACCTGCTTGGCAGCTTCCCTGGCCATCATTCCCGTAATCATGTCACTCTTATCAGTACGTGCATCCAGGGCCTCATCAACTTAAACAAAACAAAGAAAAAATGGATATAAGAACAAACTTGACCAAGTTTGAGATAGAATAAAAATAAATATCCTCTCTAAAAAGGTTGTTAATGCCAGCCTCGACGAGCTTCGTCTCCGTAACAAACTCCCAATAAGGGGTCCTTCCATTATCATCAATAAGGAGATCAAGATCGTAGAGCTCAGCATTTGTGAGGTGAAGGATGTAGTGAGCAATGTCTACTGGACAGCTGAAATCACGTATGAATTAAACTCCCCAGTCACCCTACTTCCCCTCCAAGACCATAAACTTTTTGTTCCACTAGTTATTAAAGTCATTGAGAGAATACGTGTTCACAATGTGAGGAACACGGGGCATGTGTTGTAGAAGAACCCAGTCAGGCCTGGAGGAAGGAGATGCCTTCAACATGAAAATACTTCAGAACATTGAAACACTCAGTGGAATACTAAGGTCGTTGGCACTCAGATTGCAAGTCCTCTCATTGGACTTGGCTTTGCAAACTTCTACACAATCAGGCCCGAGGTAACTTGACTGAATCTCATCGACATCCTCTTCATCGAGCATGCTCTTATGCTTGAATGCATCAAATTGAACGATGCTCGGATACTCATCATCCTACGCATCAAGCATGCTTCTTAAACTATTGGAACAACGGTTATGGGAATAGGGAAAATGAAAACTATACCTTTCAGAGATCGGATTGTAGTTCTCTTTTGCATGGCTTTCTTGGCCGAGATGGAGGGCTTGCTAGGGCCTTGAGACATCTTAAAAAACTTAAGAAGTTGAGAGCTTCTAAAACTTGAGAAAACTTGAGAGGAGTTGAAATGAAAGTGTGAATGAAAATGAGCACTTCTCATCTTCTTTTATAGAAGAATAGGTAAATGCTACAACAGGTCATAACTCTGCTTGGTTCGTGCCAGCAGGTATCTCTCGAAAAAAGACCTAAAAATGGTAGGAAAAATGATCAAGAGATTAGAAGAAAGGACATAATAAACAAACAAAGTGACGCAGAACGTCGCTTATTGTATCAGTTGTTATTTCCCAAGGAACTAATAATGAGATTTACAGAAGGGGGGTCGAATGTAAATCTCAAAACTTTTTCAAGTTTTGAGCAGTTTGAAAAGCTAAGTGTATGATGAACAAATGTGTGTGAATTGCTTTGTGCAGTTGCAGATAGGTGTATATTCAAAAACACATATGTAAAGAACACAAAGGCTTTAAAAACTTTTCTGATGGATTGTTGTTCCACCAGAGATGTATATTTCATAAAATATGTGATACAAAGAATTTTACACAGCTGCTTCCTAGTACAAACTAGATGATTTTCTCTCTTAGTTTTTCTAAACAGCTCTGGAAAATTCACACCTAATTACTAGCTGCAACCTAGTTTATATTCCACCAAGTTTACAAGTGAAGACAAAAATAAATACAATTATAAAATTGGTCTTCACATGTTTTTTCTTATTTTCTCTATCCAATGCAACCAAAGATAAATTGTGAATCTTTGAATACTTCATTGTTTGCACCAGAATGGAAATGCTGGTTTTCTTTCATTCCTCCAAAAGGCTACCACATTCCAATTGTCTCTATCAACCCATGTGCCTCTTTCAGCTTATGAATTGTCACTACCAACTGCTATAGAACTGAGCATCCATTGAAGCTTTCATCCGTTGATGGCTTTATCCGTTAATGCCCTTATCCGTTGATGCACCTATCCGTTGATGTTTTGGTGACATCAGTTGATGCTTTAGCTGTGGCGCCCTCCAAACCCGGGTCAGAAGTTTGGGGTCCATACACACATACCTTATTTATAACATGCTTATAATAATAATAAAGATAATAATAATATGCAGTGACCCTACTTACCAACTACTATAGACCGCAACAGGTTAAAGTATGCACACAAGCCAAATACATCTACTTATATTACAAACCGTTCAAAACCCAACTATCCAAACTCAGAACTGAGTATTAAACGTTATTACAAACTTTTACAAACTTAAAATTATCCCAAAAGAAGCCTACTAGCTCAGCTTGATCAACCTGAACCCCTAGCTCTCGCGCTGGACTGGGGATCCTCGTTACTAACTGGTTCCTTTTTAACTGGAACGAACATAAACAACATCGCACAAATGAGCTAACTAGCTCAGCAAGTCACAATGACAAAACTGAGAATAATGATCATCAGGTAAATATGGTTATGATATCAAGTGAACAATGGATTATGATTTAGAACTGGATATTATATTTTCATTTTAAAAACCAAGGTTAGGCTGCTGATCAGTCATGTACTAACCCCGAGCAAAGCACACAACACTGCTCTAACTACTGGGTCCAAGGCACATATTGGCCTAACTTGACCATTATATGGTCTGACCACGAATCTGGTCCACAATTTTATAAAAACAATCCAATTCTACCATAATAACAGAATAAGCAGTAATAAACAATAAACAGGATCATTAACAACATTGGACGTTCAATAATGAAAATGGTTTCAATCTGTATAAAGATCAATATGGCATTTCCAAAGCTTGGCTGTTAGGTAATGAAAGAATTGGATAACAAAGGAATCAACATTTCAGGGTTCCAAGGATTTGGTCTTTCAAAGCATAAGATACAATGGTTTGAATGTGTAAGCAATCTGGTTCAGTGTTTAATATTTAGTTTGTATGTATTTGTGGAGTAGTATCGTATATTTAAGGTTCGTATATGGGTATACAACAATCAATGGTCTAGAAAGAATCAGGTTACGGCTCAAGATCAATAACTGGAATCAAGGTTTAGGGTTCAGTGCTTCAAAGCACTTGCAATATAGAACAGGAATATCAATCACTGCAATATCTCGAGAAGGTTCTGAACACTTTCCTGGTACTAGCTTACTACACCGCACTTGCTCTCAATCACCACTGTCTTACTCCTTGACTATCTGTTTCCCTTTCCTACGCCTTGCCTCTTCTGCTCACATATCATAAGCATCTATCAATATTTAACTCATACGATTCTATTTGACACATACTTCTATCTACCCTTCGATTCACCCAAATCCGGTTAACAGATTGAAAGTTATGCAATAAACAAGTAAACATCGAATATACAGACCGACAGATAACCAACAAGTCACATATAACACATAACACGTCACATAATCAATGATATATCATTTATAAAGAAGTCTCAGGTCATAAATAGGCTTTCGGATATTTAAAATGATTTTTAAAACATTTTTCGGAGTTAAAACAGATCGTTGAATCAATTTCGAAGTAGTAAATAGGGTTCGGTTGGCCAATTCTGGCTTCAAAACAATTTCATAATAATTATCGAGCCTTGATAAAAATTTAAAATAATATTTTAAAGCTCGAAACTATTTTTCGGAATTTTTAAATCATTTTTATATAATTAAATCTAATTAAATAATTAATTAAAATTTATTAATAATTAATTAAATAAATTAATCAATTAATTTTCGAATTAATTGACCAATTAATCAATTAATTATTAACTAAAACTAATTAACTAATTAATTTAGATTTATTTTTGAATTAAAAATAAATTTTGGAATTAAATTAATAATTTTTTTGGAATTTTCAGAAATTAAAATCGAATTTTTATAATTAAAATAAATAGGAAATATGATTTTTAAATATTTTCAAAACAGGAATCCAAAATTTGCAAGTTCTGGAAACCTCAGGGACCTAACTGTTTCTTCCCCAAAAGATAAGGTACCAAACTGCAATTTTACAACCCCCGTCGCCGGAAAATACAGGGTTGGCCGGAGAACACGATTCCGGAACCCTCACCTCACCACAAGCTCCAGATCACATCTACAGACAACCAGGAACTTATTCATGCAATCAAATCATTCAAATAATCCCAGACTTGGCCGGCAATTGGCCAAGAACATCGTCGGTTTCCGGCGAACTTCGGAAATTTTCAAAACACAACTCCCTTCGATTCAGACATCCTCTGGTAACGAGATATATACCAATCGATTGCAAATTTCATAAGGGACATAATCCACTATAAATCAACAGCTAATAACCCCTAAATCAAAAAGCCCCAAATTTCAATTGAAAACATTCATACGGGTTATAAACCCTAATTTTAAAATTCGAGAATTAAACCCACTTTTGAGCATGTTATTGAACTCCAAATCAGACGTATGACATATGAAAATCATCAGGAAACAAGCTCTACAACATGCAAGCATCAAATCATACAAACAATCATCCGAACAAAAATTCATATTTTTAATAAAATTAATTCAAAAATAAATAATTTTTCAGAAAATAAACCTTGATTTCTGCAGTGATTTGGAACATATAATCTGATAGAACACCTCAAGACCTTTGGATTGAGTACTCGAGCTTTTCAAACGGACTCCGGTAACACCTCCGATTGTTGGTTTGATTCTTAGAAAGGTTTATGAATATATGAATTTTCTCTGGAAATTTATATAATTACTGACTACAAATGATTTTTGATACGAAATAAAATACGGTAAAGGCTATTTATAATTACGGAAAATTAGTATCCCGTCGGATCATTCCGGATATAAAACGGTACGTTTATTTGTAAAAACTGATCCAAACGGTATCGGTTTTCGGGACAATTATCCAGATCAGTACAATTTGTACTGCGGTCTTGGTCTCAGCGCCTGGTTACACGTATAACGAGGTGATAATTGGGATAGTTTAATAAAAAGCTCCCGTTTATCGAAAATACGAGTTTTATTGATTTACCGAAACGAATATTGTATCGAAAATGTTGCGCCGGGACCCGCGCAAGACAAACCGTACGCCGGATCGAAAAAGTCGAAACATGGAATATGCTCGGAATATTACAATTGGGTTAGGAAGGAGTTCTCGGAAGAGTTTCAGGTTCCAAAAACGTAACAACGGATGACGTCGGTTGGTTCCCGTTTTTATAAAATAGATTCTAAATACTCGGAAAAAGATTTTATAAATTTCATATGATCCTTATAAATCCATAAATCATCATAAAAATAATTAGGAAGATATGACAATTATCTATATTTTATTTTGGACATATAAAAATTAAAATACTCAATTAATAATATTTTTAAACATCCAAACACATTTAATACTTAACAATTAATTCACAGAACAGATACTGAACACATATATTAATTATTTATTAGCAAAAATAATTACACGATATATCCCGGATATTAATTAGCAGTTGAAGCTTTATCTGTTGAAGCACTCATCCGCTGATGGATGTTATCGGTTGAAGCTTTAGAGACATCCGTTGAAGCTTTGTTTCTCATCCGTTGAAGGCCTTTAATTTATCAGTTGATACTACTTCACTTATACAAAATTAAAAGGCATGAAATATTTACAATTAGCCCTCCTATTTGCATATCCACTAGTAATCAACATGACTTATAATTTCCTACAACATTTAAGAATTGTAGCTTAAATACAAAGACTGGAATGTGCTACAATACTAAACTTATTTTTAAGTAAAGCTACTCCATCAACAGATAGCCAAAGTGGTCTTATCCGTTGAGGCTACAAACACTAGTTTTCTACTTAAGTGTTTTGTTTAACTTATCATCAAACTAATACACATGTATTCCTAACAATCTCCCCCTATTTATGTCTACTAGAATTGTAGGCATAAATTCAGGGTTAACTTGATGATAACAAAACACTTAACAAAAGTATAAATTGAAACTAAGTAGAAATATAAAAGTGCTGCAAAAGTGTATGTACTGAGATAGAGTTGAAGATTTACAGTGTTTCCAAGGGTGCTCTTCTAGCCTGAGCAAATCATTTTCTTTTCCTTTGTTCCCTTGTTTTCTTCCCTATCCTCTTGTCATTTTCCTCTACTTGGAGTTAGAGTTGTCTGTAAAATCCAGCCTCATCTTCATCACTGATATCCAACTTAGATTGCATTCCTTGAGAGTTTCATTACTGGCAATCTTAAGCTAGTCTTTAAGTCTGAAAAATCTTCGGACTCCTTTATTGTCTCTGAACTCCATCAACCAATGAGGTGATTTATGAATTGTAATTCCATGCTCTGGGATGAGTAATGTTCTAGGCAAGGAATTTGACTCCCTCCAAGTCTTCCTTATGTTGGCAATCTTGTTGAGAACCTCAGTCTTGGCACCTCTGGTAAAACCAGTGTCCCTTTTTATGGCTGAGTAAACTCTAATCAAGGTAGAGTAGCCCTCATTTAGAATTCTTTGAAGAGGCCAAGTCCTTTCCACACTTCCTTTATATTTGAACACTAGCCTTTCTGGTAGCTGTCTGTAGGCACCTATTCCCCTTACTTCCTCCAGCTCATCCAGGTAGAGTTCAATATCTGTAAATTCTTTTAAGTCACAAATGTGAACATAATCATCCTTTGAGATTTGTGGCTTAGGCTTAGGCTTTTGTTTCTGAGTGAATTTCCTTGAGGTTGGGGGAGGTATGGATTTTTTTATTTGTCTTTTCTGTTCCTTTGGTGGTGGAGGAGTGGTTAAGAAGGTAGGCAATTGATTTTTTGATTTGTCTTTTCTGTTCCTTGTGGTGAGGGATATCCGTTGAAGAAGGAAAAGAAGTAGAAATTGAAAGTGACATAATTGTTGAATCTGTGTGGATTGATTTTAAATTAAGTGACACAGATTCTTCAAGTAAGTCTGAAAGAATTGGCTGGTGATCCAACAAATCATCTAAAAGATGATGATCACCAGTACTTAAGTGGGGCTCATCCCTGAGTTGTAAAGAGGGAGAATCAGGAAATGATGTGAAAATCATGTCCACATCCAAAGAAGGTGATGGAGAACTTGGTGTTTGATGTATATCAATTATGAGAGAATGGGGATGTGACTCCACATTTGTTGGAGCCACATCAAACTGAATTTGGGAAGGCATAGATACAAGTGATTGTATCTGTGCAGTGTGTGCACCTAGTGATTATTCTAGGGTTTTGACCTTCTTTCTCCTTGTGAAGGTTTTTATAGGTGAGTGTGTGGCTTCAGTGTCCCTCCCCCTTTTGTTCTGTGTCCCTGGTTGGGGACTATTTTCAATCGTTACACCCTTTTGGGAGGGTGCAACTAGGGATGAGTTTGAATCCTTCTCAACCACAACAGTCTTTTGAGAAACTGGGGTTTGGCTTGTTTGGGTAACACTCACCTCTCCTACCTTATTCTGGGGTTTTTCTTTATGTTCACCCCTCCCCTCACCACTAACACTCTTTTCACGCCCCTCAGGGTTTATAGTAGTTGTTACAACTATTTTCTTTTAAGAGACAACAGAGGTGGCTTTCTTTGACTTGGATTTGGAAATTTTGGGTTTGGTGGCCTTGTAGGAATCTTTTGGGGCATTGATACAGATCCCATGGCCACACCTGAAGACAAAGAAATGGTAGGGTTGGAAGTAGTAGGAGTTGAAGAAGTATTTACCTCACTTACCTGAGGTGCATCCATTATTGGTAAATATACCAATGGCACCTTATTGTTGAGGTCAATCCATAAAAGGTCTACAAGGACCCTCTTCTTTTGGACCCAGCATTTGAGCTTATTACTCTCATTATTGATGACCAAACCTTCAGCAACATAGTTAGCCAATAATATAAAGAATCTAGCATAATAGATGTTTTGAGCTCTATTAGCCTTGTTACCTAATTCGGTACCTAATTCTAGCATAACATAGTTGCTAAAATTATAGTACCTATCAGAAACTAGCATATAGAGCATATTAACAAGAGCTGAGGTTATAGCATCAAAGTTGCTAATTTTCCCAGAGAAAACCTTGATAAAGGCATCACTGAGAAAACTCCACTCCTTCCTAAGGCATTTTCTCTTAATACTGCCTAAACTGGTGGAATTAAGGGAATAGCCTATGGAATCTAACATGCTAGATACATCATTATCAGTGTGTGGTGTCATGGCATTATTTTCAAGTAATTTAAAGCAAGACTGTATATCATCAGAGTTAATACAGTAATCTTTACCTTTGAGAGAGAAGAAAATGGTCATATCAGTGGAGTTGAACTCAGCAGTTGTCCATATCTCCTCAACTACCTCATAGTATATTGTTGGGGCCTCCAGCTTTGTATAGCTTAGTTTACAGTTCTTGATGAAATCCATCATCTTGTGGTAGTCTGAGTGAGCTTCATTCTTTTCCACCAAAGCTAGGAAATTGTTCTTCTCATTGACAAACCCGGATTGGGACATCATCTTTACTACTGGTGCCATTGTTGTGGGTATGAAGTTGCAGAGAAAAGTTGGAGAAGAAGAGTAAAAGCTTTTGAAAATTCAAGAAAGCGTAAAGTGAAAATAAGAAATCAAAAGGGCTTTTATACTTTCTCAAATTAAAACATATAGAAAATGATTAAACAATATTTTGGGTAAATTACAACCGTTTAAGAATTAAGGAAAAACTATAGGTATTCTAAAAACTACCCGTTAATACATATACATACAGCTGTATACATGTATCAACGGATAAGAAAATAGAATCAACGGTTGTGATTCACTTGAATCCACTGATGTGACACTTCAACGGATAAGGTAAACTGTCATCCGTTGAAGAGTAACACAGTTTTATCTATCGAAGGATAAAATTTCCAGAAATGTAATTGTCTTTCAACGGATAATGGACATCCGTTGATAGAACAACTTTGGCTTTCAACGGATAGGGAATATCCATTGATATAATAAAGTTAACTTAAAGCCAACTTTGCTCTTGCAATAAATTCATTTCAGGCTGCATATCAAATTACAATTTGGACATGAATTTAAGAATAATTAAGCATACACAGCTCACTAACCAACCTTGTGAATGTTGATTCATCAAGTGGCTTGGTAAAAATGTCTGCAATTTGTTTTTCACTTGGAACAAAATGAAGTTCCACTGTACCATTTATCACATGTTCCCTTATGAAGTGGTATTTGATGTCAATGTACTTGGTTCTTGAATGCTGCACTGGGTTTTCAGTAATGGCAATGGCACTTGTCTTGTCACAGAATATTGGAATTTTGTCAACATTTAGCCCATAGTCAAATACTTGATTCCTCATCCATAATATTTGTGCACAGCAACTACCTGCAGCAATGTACTCAGCCTCTGCTGTTGATGTAGAAACAGAATTTATGCTTCTTACTGAACCATGATACAAGCTTATTCACTAGAAATTGACAGGTGCCAGTTGTACTTTTCCTGTCTATTTTGCAACCTACATAATCTGCATCTGAGTAGCCAATTAGATCAAAACCAGACTCTCTAGGGTACCAAATTCCTAGATTTGGAGTCCCTTTGAGATATCTGAAAATTCTTTTAATAGCAACTAAGTGAGATTCTCTAGGATCAGCTTGAAATCTAGCACAAAGACATGTAGCAAACATTATATTAGGTCTACTAGCAGTTAAATATAGAAGTGAACCAACCATGCCTCTATAGCTTATAATGTCCACAGACTTTTCAGCCTTGTTTAATTCAAGCTTAGTGGCAGTGGCCATAGTAGTTTTTGCAGATGAACATTCCATTAAGTCAAACTTCTTTAAAAGATCATAAATATATTTAGTTTGACTAATGAAAATTCCACCACTAACTTGTTTAACTTGTAAACCAAGAAAATAAGTTAGCTCTCCCATCATGCTCATTTCATATTTACTTTGCATTAAATTAGCAAACTTTTTACAAAGTTTATCATCTGTAGAACCAAATATAATATCATCTACATAAATTTGAACAAGTATTGTAGAGCCATTAGAATTTCTAAAGAAAAGAGTTTTGTCAACAGTACCTCTAGTGAAGTGATTAGCTAGAAGAAATTTTGACAAAGTCTCATACCAGGCTCTAGGTGCTTGCTTTAGTCCATAGAGTGCTTTCAACAGATAATACACATGGTCTGGAAAATTTGGATCTTCAAACCCTGGAGGTTGACCCACATAGACTTCTTCCTCCAATTCTCCATTCAGAAATGCACTCTTGATATCCATTTGATAGGCTTTGAAATTGGCATGGCCTGCATAGGCTAGAAAAATTCTGATGGCTTCAAGTCTTGCAACAGGAGCAAATGTCTCATCAAAATCTATTCCCTCTTGTTGCGAGTAGCCCTTAACAACCAATCTAGCTTTATTCCTTATAACAATGCCATTTTCATTTATCTTGTTTCTGAACACACATTTTGTGTCAATAGAACTCTTGTTATTTGGCTTGGGTACCAGCTTCCATACTTTGTTCCTCTCAAATTGGATTAACTTCTCTTGCATTGCTAAAATCCAATCTGGATCCAATAGAGCTTCTTCCACTCTCTTAGGTTCCTCCTGTGATAGAAACTATTGTATAGACATTCATCTTGAGTAGCCCTTCTTGTTTGCACTTTAGATGTTGCATCACCAATGATAAGTTCAAAGGGATGACTCTTGGTCCATTTCCTTTGAGGTGGTAGATTAGCTCTAGATGAGGTGGCCTCAGTATTGTCATGATGTGAGATAGAGTGTTGATTAGTTGAGATTCCCCCTGAGTTGGTCCTTTGCAGGGAACTAGGAGTTCTATCAACTGATGATCTAATTTGATTATCCGTTGATGAACTATGATCAACGGATGCTCTATTATGTACTTCAACGGATGATGCACTTTGTGAAAGAGATATGTCCTAAGTCCAATCACGTATGAGGATTTAGGAATAACTTTTATGTAATCTGTTTTGATTTCATTTATATTAATAAAAGACTTGTTTTGTTTTTTATTACGGGCTCTATCTATTTAAGTGTTTAAATAAGATATACCATAGTTTAGAGTAAAGCTTTTATGGATTATGATGAGATCATAATAGTGAGACCTAAAAGATGATAACTCTAAACTTAAATAGTTCCTGGTCATAGGATTACTAACTGGTAATTAATAATCCGCAAAGATTGGTACATACTATGCTTGCTCCCTTCAGGAGGATGTCTGTTCTCATAGGCATTTATGTGGTGACACTATAGCTAGTATGTAGGTGCTTATTATAGAATAAGTTCACTGAACATGACTCGCACAGCTGAACAACTGATGGAGTTCACTCACGTGTCAGCAGTTGTTCACATAGTGATAGTTGTACAAGTATCCTTAGACTTGAGGTCATCATAGTCATCTTGTGTACACTGAACTATGCTTTGGTTTAGTTCTTAGTCTCCAGGGACAATTATTAGGGCTCTACTGGGTATAGGAATTTGTACATGAAGATAGTGTATGATCAATAAAGCATCTACCCCTTCCAGTGAAGGAAGAGAATGTTCTAAGCTGATCCACTTATGCTAGTTCAGGAATCTCTGGCCAGAGTGAATGAAATTAGAAAGGAGTTTCTAATTTACATAGAACTGAGCATAGTGAATGGAAAAGCAAATGATTAAATTAGATAGGCTTGACACAAGATCCATGCCTTGTATTTAATCAGGACATTGGTGGGTAGAAGGAGTTAATTGTACGGTAACTATTCACTGACAGGTTCTTGGTATTCTAAGCAGTGAATTCATATTATCCGGATAGTCGCGATATGTTGAGAAGCATCACTCACGATGTAGAATAAATATAATTAATCAGATAATTATATTTAGTGAATTTTAATATTCATATAAATAATTAATAAAAAGTTTATTATTATTTATTTCTACTACTGGCATAATATTGAACCTACAGGGTCACACCATAAAAGAATATTTCCTTTGATGAATAATGAGAGAGAGAATTATTTTTTCTAAATAGTTAAGAAAAAGGAATAATGATTAAATAGTTTTAATTATTATTAAAGCATTTTATGAAGATAAAATGTGGGGGTTAAAATATATAAAGATATATTATAAAACCCTAGGAGAGTCCTATAAATAGAATGAGATGGATGGCTCATTTGACAAGACACACAATTTTGGTTTTGTGAAAACCCTAGCCTCCATCTTCTTCTTCTCTCTCTCTCCCAAAACTCCATTTTTATAAAAGCTTAGTTTTATAAAAAGGTTCATCGAAGAGGATCGTTCTTGGTGGATACCGGTAGAGTGCTTCACACACTGAGGAGCAACTGCTAGCACTCCAATTTTATAAAGCTTCGATTCACGAGGTATGGTTTCGATTCCTCAGTTTTTCCCTTTTATATGTTTTTTATATGTGCGGTATATGGTTTTTACGGAATAATTGTTATTTCACGCTTCCGCTCATCCGTAAATTCCTTCATTGGCATCAGAGCTAGGTTCTGCATATAGAGATTCATATAAAAAATTTCAGATTTTTTAATGCATGTATGGATTTATTATGATTTTTGCAAGTTTATTTGGATTTAATTATGAATTAATTCGAAATAATTTTTGCATGAGATTTTGACTACTGATCTGGGTTCTACAAGTGTTGTAGATCATCTAGATATTTTTTTCATAATTTTGTGATGTGTAGATTATTTGTTATGAATTTTTTAAAATTGTTTTAATTAAAATTCATAAAATAATTATGCATGTGAATAATTATGATTAAAATTTGCACAAGGACCCATGGCTGATTTGGTATTTTTCTGCTACTCCCTGATTTAAGAAATCATATTATTTTGATTTTTATTAATTTATTAATTAACTGTTAATTAATTTATTAATAATAAAATTAAAATAATAAAAAAATATTAATAAGAGTTATTAATATGGGAGTAAAGGGAAAGGGGGGGTTACATCTCCTAAATTGAAACAGCAGCAGAAAGGCAACAGGCATTAGCAGGAAGAAGAAACAGAAATAAAAAAAACCTGATGCGGCTGTGCAGGCGCGTGCGCTGCACGCGGGGAAGGGGTGAGTTGCGCATTCCGTGAATGTGTTACACACTGTTGTGGATTTACGGAATGCGTTACACGCGTAAATGGCTCAACAGTGTTGTAACGCATTACGTACATGCGTTACAGCCCGTATGTCCACATTAAATTTGATTTTTTGGGAGTTTCGTAACTCCATTTTGGGCGTGCAATATATCGTTGGATTCGTTTTTCCGAGACGGATCTAATGGAGTGGTCAAATATTTTTTATATAAAAGTTTTGAACTTTTATATTCCCGAAAGTGTTTTAAAGCTTGTTTTAATTGTTTTAATTGCTTTTAAATGCTATAATAAATCCATACATCAATATATCAATGTGTGACATGATATTATTTGCATGCTTACTTGTTTATTTATTTTTATATATGAGATATGAGATATATGCCTGTGTTTACCATGCGATGATAGATTTAGGTGAACTTAAATCAATATAAGGCGTGCTCTAGAAAATCTAGAATAGAAATCGTTTCTTGCCTTGACAATAATATTATGAATACAATCATGAGATTCTTGTGTTTATGAAACACGTAATTAAATATGAATTTTCAATTTTGAGAGAAAGGATGATTCTGTCAACAACAGATTTCTATCTGTAAGAAAGGGTTATTAAGTGACGTCTCTTGACAATGCTCCACCCGATCTGGGAATCATCTGATTATCGATTATTGATTTGAAATATTTAATTTAAAAGGAAGAATCTCTTTATAATATGATTATGATTGTAACGTAATATAATCCCTCTAAAATTAAATAATATCAAGTAGTAATTGGCCAATGATACAACGGGCTTGTGTCGGTCATAGCCTTCCAACATGATAGAAAGTGGTTCTTATTTTAAATCATTGTCATTTCGTGCTACAGCCGAGGGCTTTGATTTTGAAATAAGAAATACTTGTCTATTACATAGAGATGTGTACATTGAATTAGAATCTAAAGGTCGTTACGTGCCACAGCCGTGGGCCGTTGGAGACTGATTCAATTGTACAGAATGTTGGGTTAGACTTGACTTAGAATATTGAGTTTGTCGTGCCAAAGCCGTGACTCAAGTATTCAAGAGGCTAAAGTTTGATTAGGGAATAACATAAGATGTAATTGACAAGAGTTGTCTGCCTATTGAACATTACATGGCGGTTCGTGCCACAGCCGAGGTTGTGTGATGGAATGTAGGATCCCTATTCCCACTAGCATTATGAATGCTTAATTTTTCACGTAGGGGGTTTAATAAATTAGATAAACTAGTGGGAGCCACTTATGAATAAAGACCCGATTCATATAGTGTTTTGAAATGAAATTGAATATTTGCTAAGTGTTGTTATGTGTTTATCATTTACAGATTTATTATATACGTTATGTCTTCTGCACTATCACTCCGGAGTATACTAGATGCTCACAAGTTGACTGGTCCTAATTTTGCTGACTGGCTTCGAAACTTAAGAATTGTTCTCAGGGTGGAGAAGCTGAAATATGTGCTTGACTCATCTAAGCCTACTGAACCTGCTAACGATGCACATAATGATGAACATGTTGTGTATCGTAAGTGGATAGATGATGCAAATGTTGCTCAATGCATCATGCTAGCTTCCATGAACATTGAGCTACAGAAGCAACATGAGCATATGGATGCTCACACTATCCTAATGCATCTACAAGAGTTGTATGATGTGGCGGGGAGGACAGATCGATATGAGATATCGAAGGAGCTGTTCGGTTGTAGGATGTCTGAGGGATCATTTATGAATGACCATGTACTTAAGATGATCAATTTGATTGAACGTTTTGGACATCTTGGTTTTGCCATGGATGGGGAGCTGAGCCAAGACTTGGTCTTGCAATCACTTCCGGGTTCGTTTTCGCAGTTTGTTGTGAACTTTCACATGAATAAGCTGGATGTCAGCCTGGCTGAACTCCACAACATGTTGAAGACTGCGGAATCGAATTTTCCCCCTAAGAAGAGTTTTGTTCTTCTAATTGGTGAAGGTTCCAATCCTAAGAAAAGGAAGAGGAACCCTTCCAAGAAGAAGAAAGTAGGTGAAGAAAAGCCGGTTCCACCAAAAGCTGAAGACCCCAAGAGCAAAGTTGTTTGCTTTCACTGTAACAAGGTGGGGCACTGGAAGAGGAACTGCAAGGTTTACCTTGCAGAGTTGAAGAAGAAGAAGGGGAGTGAGACTACCACTTCTGATTCAGGTATGTTCATGATATAAATGAATATGTCATTAAGTCAAATTTCTACTTGGGTATTAGATACCGCCTGTGGTTCTTACATCTGCAATTCGTTGCAGGGACTAAGGAGAAGTAGGACTCTTGAGGAAGAGGAGGTGATTCTACTGATGGGAAATGGAGCAAGAGTTGTTGTTGAAGATGTAGGATCTTTTATACTAAGGGCATTAGCCACCATTTTGGCTTTCCCTGGATGATAAAGAATCTCATAATCGTAATCCTTGATTAGCTCTAACCACATTCTCTGGCGCATGTTGAGCTCTTTCTACGTGAAAATGTACTAGAGCACTTATGGCTTATATAAATCTCGCACTTCTCTCCATACAAGTAGTGCCTCAAATCTTTAGGGCAAAACTATTGCCATGAGCCCAAGCTCATGGGTGGGGATATCGAATTTTATATTTCCTTAATTGTCTTGACGCGTACGCGATTACCTTGTTGTGCTGTATAAGAAGCACCCTAATTCCTTAAGCGAAGCGTCACTATAATTCACAAAATCTCCTTTTTCATCCGGCAACGCCAACATAGGGGCCGCCACCAACCTTTGCTTTAGTTCTTAAAAGCTTTTCTCGCATTTCTCTGTCCATTCAAACTTCTCAGTCATACGAGTAAGCCGCGTTAAAGGGGTTACTATCTTTACGAACTTGAACGAACCTCCGGTAGTAATCGGCCAATCCTACCTCTGGTAGTCGCCCTAACCATATTCATCAATTCCTCAGTGGTCCTTTATTTATTCTTGTCAGGATCCTCCACGGGATTCTTCTCAGCAACAATCCCTTCTAGGACAACATCCTCAACCGCTACATCCTCAATATGAACATCATCCGGTCCCGCGTTAGGACGCTCTATCGGATCCATAATCTGATCTCCAATAAGTAATAAAACATCATCGCGTTGTTGCTCCTCAACCTCAGGGTTCGGAGTCCCGCTACCATATACGATAACGAACTACGCTTCCATCACGATATTTATAAGGGTTCCCATAAGGGTTCTAACTGTCAATACTACGTTAGGTAGTCCGACTATGAACTTGGCAAAAGTTCTTATTATCTTAGTGAACTTATTATTTTAACGTCATACCATCTCTGAGGTTTATAACGCTTAGCTCTGATACCATTTCTGTAACACCCCCAAATCCGGGGTCGGGGATTCAGGTTGTCACGAGTTCCATTTCACTTATCAATACTTAATCTTAACAGTCAACCAACTAATGCGTATTGTGACCCCAAAATATACACACACACACCACAAGTTATAGTCTCAGAGATGAATACCAAAAATAACACAAGTCATTTTATTCCACATTTATAAACCATTTCACCATAAAAAAGGTTTAGTGAATAATTTACATATTCTTTGCCATTATTACAATTCATAAATATACATAAGTCTGGCACAACAAAAGTTGAAAGCCAAGCCTACTGGTAGCTCCTACCTCAGCTACAACGGCATCAACGCCTACAGGAAACTACGGAACGTTTCCTAACCGCTCACGAATTGGGAGCTTGATCCTGTTCATCTTGTCTATCTGTTGTTGTGTGATGAAAGAAGAAAGCAAGGGTGAGCAACAAGCCCACCGAAATAATATGTATAATAATTAACAATATATGAGCATCTTCATAGTACTCATGAAAGTCTTGGTCAAAAAGAAATGAACCAAGTTTGTTATCTTAACGCGACCAAGTCACAAAATATTCAGTATATATATACATATATACTTTTCACAATCTTTGAAATCCTCTGACATGTATAATATACACAGAGTTCCAGTTTATAATTGTATAAAAATATCGTTGCAAGGTGATCTCATATATCTAACCTTGTCTCAACGTTTTTCTGAAAATCTTTGACATGCATAAGATAATCATTTACTAGATATAAGTTTAAAAGATGAAGTTACAAGATACTCCAATATACTTATATCTTTTCCAAATACTACTTGAACTACCACCGTTCAAGTTATAATCAGTTTCAAAAGTTCATCACACTGATGAGACTACAAGATAAGACTTGAATAGATTCAATCTTTGAAATATCATTTGAAAGAAATGAAGTTACGAGATACTTCATTAAGTCCCGATATATATATATACACCTATATATATATACATTTCATACACTCCTCGAAAACCTCTGTTATAAAAATTATAAACAGAGTTGCAATATCCAATGAATTTGGAAAGGAGAAAACCTTGGCATAAACCTGATATCTTGCTGATCAGGAAAAGATACCAATAAGTAACCTTTTCTACTAGTAGATGGACGAATTCCCCACTGGTCATCACCCTGGCCACATTAGGACCTATGCTGGACTGCCACTCAGCCACTTACGCATTGATGGACTCCTACTGAGCCACTTACACTTTCATGGACGCCCACTGAGCCCATGTTGCTTATGCCGACTCAAATAGATGAACTTACTTCCCGAACGATGGGCAAGTAATCAAGATGTTTTCTCAAAATAGCAACCTCGTTGTGAATGTAAAATACACCACTGAGCCGGATCCCTCAGGTTTTGAGCGAGTATTTAAATCCCCTTCGAAAGGAAGATCTTAAATATAAAAATGAGTTTTGGGTTCCGCTCTAACTTTTAAAAATCATTTTGAAGACTCGAAAACATTTTTAAGAATGTTTGGAGTAATGCTGATTTAATGAAATAAATCAGTCCCAATATATTAGAAAATATCTGAATATTATTATTTAAATAATATTCCCATAAAGGATAATCTCTATAAAATAATTGAAGTAGAAGTTTTAAAACTCATACTTGAAATGAATAATAAATAACCAAAGATATACATATACGAAAGTACGATCTTTATTTGAATAATCAAAAATAAGTTTGATTATCGAAACATTATTCTTTAATAAAATAAAGAATATTATTTAACAAAATAAGCGGAGTCATAAGTCCTCGAATGAATATTCAAATTAATATTCATTAAATAAAATAAACGGAGTCATAAGTCCTCGAATGAATATTCAAAATAATATTCATTAATTAAAATAAAGTTTTCGAATAAACCTTATTCGATTAATAGTTTTGAAAACTATATCTATATATATACATATATATATATATAATATACTTGGGAACATCGACTCCCGGTTTTAGAAAATGTTCGCCTTTGGGTCCCCTATACTAAGGGTATACGCAATTACTGCTTATCTCTAGCATAGGTATTATGCAACTTATAAGTATTTGAATCAACAGTTAGATATCAAGATTACGAAATAGACATGCATATATACCATATCACATGCTCCAATATATCGCAAGATTTGCTAATAACAATCATGCACTTATCACAAGATAATGCATATACATATATTTACATCACAACAACAGTATAACGGGTAGAAAACTTGCCTGAGCGACTGGGGGTGGTAAAAGGCCTGGGACGAGCCTGGTAACCTATAAACAATATATAAGTTAGAATTAAACCAAAGTCGCTTAAGAATCTATACTTTAACCAACTAGACTCTAACGCTCGCTTCTGCGCTTAACGATTCACTTAAGTCGCTCGAGTACCTCGGCTCCACCATTTTTAATAAATTAACCATTACGAATTTTAAGGCGATTCTTTCACGAGTACTTTACCAACTTCCTAATCCACATTAAATAATTGTTTTGTAATCCAATTAGTCTTTTAGGGGCCTTAACCAAGGTTTCAAAGTAAGACGAGGGGTAATGGTCCGTTCGCGAAACGCCGTTACTTAAAACGGCCGTTTCTCCTAAACCGTACATCGGATTCAAGCGAATCACATATCAAAACGAAGCTTGTAACATGAACTATCTAATCATGGTAATGGTCAAAAACTAACAGTGAATTCACTGGTCCTGATGTTAAGAACAAAAGCAGTCTAAGGTAAATCGGGCATTACGACGGACTATGTTTACGCGATTACCAAATTTGTACAACTCCAAATCAATCACCAACCAACTCATAACCATCAATACAACAAACTTCACATAAACCATACCACATCAGTCCATAAACTCCAAGTTTTTCAACTCAAACAACCACAATCAAGACCTATGAACTATAATCAAGCTTCAATTACCAAAACACTTCCAAATCAAACCAAACTACTAATAATCACAATCTATGCTTCTCATTCACAAAACCAACCATTAAACTTACTAATAAATAAATTAAAGGCTAGGGTTTGAAGTTTATACCTTCCTTGGGAGGTGTTAAGTTGCTAGGAAGCCTTAGGGAGCCTCCTATAAGCTTGATCTTTCCAAAGAAATCAAGAACACAAAGTTAGGCTTTGAAGTTTCTAAAAGTCCGATTGAAAGAACTGTAAAAATGAGGGTCTTACCATGCTTATTTGGACGAGACTTGTGAACAAGAGTTGTAGGCCATCTCAATACCTTTCAACGAGCTATAGAACACAACATTTGAGTGAGAAATGAAGGAGATACAGTAGTTTTAATGTGCTGGTTCTGTTTTGGCCGAGAGCAATGGAAATGGGGGAGGAAAGCCTTTTGCTTCTTGTGTTGGTGGAATAATGTGGTGGATAATGATGGTTGTCTTGATATTTGCTAGGTTAATAATAAACAAAGGAGTTAGTGGAAGAGATCTCATCATTTGCCATGTGTTGGTGATTTGTGGTGAGATGAGATCATCCTAGTTAACTAGATAAGTAACTAGCCATTCCTTCCTAACTATCACTTGGTTCTTGTTTGATCAACATCCACTTGCCTTGCACTTGCAAAGGTATTTACAAGAGTCATTATTTATTTCTTTTGTCCGGTTATCACTCAATCTCGTTGATCGTTTGGTTAAATACCTTAATAGTTTTTATTGATAAAATCTTCTTGGTATTTTTAATACCTAAGTTAATTCTCCTTTATAATCCTTGAATTTAAAATCCTTCATCTTAATATTAATTCCTAAAATCCCTTAATGTCTGTTGGAAATCTCGGGGGAAAAATAAAGTGCTCGTTTTCGAAATCCGACGGCTTTGCATACACTTATTTTCTTTATGGAATACTAATACGATCTTAGAATTTCCATAACAGTACTCCTATATATCGTGGTCTGATAATTTTTATTAATCAGCATTGTCAGCAAAAGTTACTATTCATCCGGGTTTCAAAAATTTCCAAAAAAATTGGGGTTATTACAGTCTCCCCTCCTTAAAAGGATTTCGTCCCGGAATCAGATAGAAAACAGTTGGGGATGCTTTTCTAGCATTGCACTTTCTAAGTCTCAAGTAAATTTTCCCACATTGTGGTTCTACCACCAAACTCTGCCTAGTTTGATAACCCTTCTCCTAAGCACTTGTTCCTTTTCGATCTATAACCCCTTTCTGGTTGCTCCATATAGGTTACGTCTGGTTGCATGCCTATGCGCTCATATGGCCCTATTTGTCTGGCATCCGAATTATACTTCCTTAACATTGATACATGGAACACGTTATGAACTTGTTACATGTTCCGGGGTAGGGATAGCTCATATGCTAACTTCCCAATACGTCTTAATACCTCAAAGGGTCCAACAATTCGTGGGCTTAGCTTTCCTTTCTTTCCAAACCACATCCATCCTTTCCGAGGGAATACCTATAACAGCACTAGGTCCCCTACTTCATATTCTTTGTCCTTTCGTGTCAAATCAACATACTTCTTATGTCCATCTTGGGCTACTACTAGTCATCCTCTGATTAGATCTATTATATCATTGGTCCTTTGGACTGCTGCGGGTCTGAGCATCTTGCGCTCTACAACTTCATCCTAACATAAGGGAGATCGACATTGTCTTCCCTCAAGGATCTCATAAGGCGATACCTCGATACTGACATACGATCGATTATCGTAAGAAAACTCAATCCGCGTTAAGTTATCATTCCAAATTTCTTTCAAGTCTAGTGTACAGACTCTCATTATCTCATCTAGATCTACAGCTTTTGCTTCTCAATACCCAATCTTTTCCAGTTCGTAATCGTTACTATCTTCCATACCAAATTTTATACTGATTACACTTTTGCTCGTTAGCGTTACTATCTTCCACCATACTTGGTACCACTTCATCTCTAGCTGCCTCCATCTTCAAAAGCTTGGTCTTTCATATAGAAGTAAAAGAATTTATTGAGAGATCACTATGATCATGAATACTTGTTACATTGCATAGTTAGTACAGAAGGTGGCCAGCCTTTAGTACTTGACAAGCAATTAAACAATAGATGGTATCCTACTAGGCTTCTATCACACAGATTGATAGTCATTCGGCAATACCTCCCCTTCTGGAAGGGTTGTTCTTCTCAGCTTATATGAAATGAAAAAGAGAGAAAAGAACGAATTGAAGAGAATTGTATATATGTAAAATATACTGCCACAAAATCTGGCTTGGAATCTACCTCTGAACTATAGAGGCTTGTCATAGGAGAACAAAACATATATGTATATATCAACATCAAGTATTATAACAGCGTAATTCATGTGCCTAAATATTTACTATTCCGTCCATCGTCCTATGGACCCATGCTCTCGCTCGCTCGAGCTTATAAACAATCACCGTTGAAACTCCCTCGACAGCGAAAATCGAATCTGGGATTTCATTCTAGACATCATCATACTAAAATTCTATGCTTGCACTGCAACCTTCCTCGTATAGTAATATGGCTCTCTATTCATAAGAAGGAATAAATATTCAATAGGTAGATAATCGACTTAATTAGTCTATCAACGATAACTTATACATCACCTGTCATCTCCTGTGCTTCCGTGCATAACAGAGAGCATACGGCACAGACATATGCAGATGCAATATATATACTTACAAATTATATATAATATGATTATTTAATTACGAATTTTAATTACAAGAACTTCAAAAATTCATAATAAAAAATCTATACATCCTAAAATTATGAAAAAAATACCCAGACGATCTACAACACTTGTAGAACCCAGATCAACATTCAAAATTATTCTGAGAAATGATTTCTCATCAGACAAAATTAATCTATGATATAACTTGTAAAAATCATAATTAATTCATACAAACACATAAAATTCTGAAATTTTTACCACAGATCTATATGCATACAACCTATGCTCTGATACCATTGTCGGATTTTTAAACGCAGCGGGGGTGGCAAAACACTTTTACACATACAAATCCAAATAAAAGAATATAAATCGTGAATAAAAATTTGAGGGATCGAATCTAACCTTTTAAAATAATTCGGAGACAACGATCAGAGATCCTTAGCAGTTGCTCCTCAAGTGTGAAGCACTCCACCGGTATCCACCAAGAAAACGATGTTAAGGAGGAGGAAGAAGGTTGAGAGAATTGGGTTTTTCAAACTTTTTGGGTTTTTGGGTTAGAATAAAATTAGGGTCTATAATAGTGTATTTATAGGCAAAATTTTCAGCTGAAATTTTCCCATAAATATTATTATTATTATCCCATTTATTATTCTCATTAATAATTAAAACACCTTTTAATCATTAATCCTTTTTCTAAACACTTTAGAAATAATTCTCTCTCTTGATTTAATTTCCAAAATTAAATCCTTTAATTAATAATATTAAGAACTTTTCTTAATTAATTTATAATCAATTAAATCTCATTTAATCAATTATTAAATTTGTCAATTATTATTTCACAAATAAATAATTATTTAGCCATTATTAATTAATTCCTCCACCATTAAATCATTCTCTTTTTATGGTGTGACCCTGTAGGTTCAATATTAAGCCGGTAGTAGAAATAAATAATAATAAAACTATTTTATCATTATTATTAGAATTCTCTAATTTATTAAATATGATTAATTAATTAATCATATTTATTCTACATCGTGAGTGATGCTTCTCAACATATCGCGACTATCCGGATAATATGATTCACTGCTTAGAATATCAAGAACCTGTCAGTGAATAGTTACCGTACAATAAACTCTTCTACCCTACAATGTCCCGATTAAATGCAAGGCATGGATCTCGTGTCAAGCCTATCTAATTCAATCACTTTGCTTACCATTTACTATGCGTAGTTCTATGCAAATTAGAAACTCCTTTCTAATTTCATTTACTCTGGCCAGAGATTCCTGAACTAGCATAAGTGGATCAGCCTTGAACATTCGCTTCCTTCACTGGAAGGGGTAGATCCTTTATTGATCATACACTATTCGTGTATAAATTCCTATACCCAGAAGAGCCCTAATAATTATCCCTGGAGACTAAGAATTAAACCAAAGCATAGTTCAGTGTACACAAGATGACTATGATGACCTTAAGTCTAAGGATACTTGTACAACTATCACTAAGTGAACAACTGCTGACACGTGAGTGAACTCCATCAGTTGTTCAGCTGTGCGAGTCATGTTCAGTGAACTTATTCTATAATAAGCACCTACATACTAGCTATAGTGTCACCACACAAATGTCTATGAGAACAGACATCCTTCATAATGAAGCAAGCATAGTATGTACCGATCTCTGCGGATTATTAATTACCAGTTAGTAATCCTACGACCAGGAACTATTTAAGTTTAGAGTTATCATCTTTTTAGGTCTCAATTATGATCTCATCATAATCCATAAAAAGCTTTACTCTAAACTATGGTATATCTTATTTAAACACTTAAATAGATAAAGCCCGTAATAAAAACAAAACAAGTCTTTATTAATATCAATGAAATCAAAACAGATTACATAAAAGTTATTCCTAAATCCTAATACACGATTGGACTTAGGACATATTCCTTTCAGCCAGCACGTCACAACACCTGCTATGTCAGCAGACACGTCAGTATTGTTGGTCCCACGTGTGGGCCCACCTATCACGTGGGTTGCCATGTCAGCAGTGTGTTGCATTGCATCTGGCCCCACTTCTTCGATGTAAGATGCCACATAAGCAGCGTAGGTACCACAGGTGTAACCTATATTCCCACGACAGCTGCCATGTCAGCAGTGTGGTCCCACGCGTGGGACCCTCTTCCACATGGCAACATATTACTTTGGCAGATGGCTAATGTAACACCATAAATTCTGCAACACCATTATTTATAGGCAATGTCAGCTGAAATGTAATGCAACTATTTTCTCATGGTTGTAGATAAGCCAAAATCTTATATTTATTGCAACGCTTTTCTTGCAAAACTCAAAAAAACATCACATACGAGCATTTATGGCATAGTGCCGAAAACATAAACAGGTGATAGATTGCATTCGGAAAACTACCTCAAACTATGAGGAGGCCCCTCCATTAGCTCCTTTTGTGAGCTATCTTTGGTAACGATATCATGTCAGTACAATAATTCCATTCTGGTAGCCCTAGGTACATGTTGGACCCTAGATCATATTGTCAACCCCGATTTACTCCTTCATGAGCTACCATGAAAATCCTGCAAGTTATAAAACACCTTCAAATACTATATTTCATTATCGACTGGATCCTAGCTAGTCATAGGGCTATACATACCCGACCTGAGTCGAGCTGATTTTTGACATAAACGAGTCGAGTTTATATTTTTTCTGATGAATCGAACTGTGTCGAGCTTCTTTCTTGAATAAAAAGCGTGTTCGAACTCGAATTCATTTACTAACGGGCCGAACTTGAGGTTGTTCGCAACAAATACGAGTCGAGCCGAGTTCGAGCCCAACCGAGCAACTCTTTGACAAAAAAATATCAAAATAAAAATCAACCTTGTCGGTCCAACCTAACCAATTCGAGCCCAACCAAATTATCTAAACATTTAATTTAAGCCAACCCTATTATCTAAAAGACTAAACTTATATTATCAATCTCTCATCTGTTCTTTGTTCTGAGTTCTTGATCCTATATTACCATTTTTACTTATCTTGAAAACATCAACAAATCTCGTCAAAAATATAACAACCCCCATGACCTCACCACTTGCTTTTCCCCCATTCTTAATCCTAGTATCAAGCTCTTGTTTGTTGAGAGGGTGTTGACTACGATCAATACTGGAAAATTACCTCCTCCTTATTTTTATTAAGTGCGGCTTCTGATTCAGGATTTATCAATAAAGTGCAGCTTTAGATTTAGGGTTTTATTGAGAAGTGAAGAATTTGTAAACAGTTGTTTAAAGATATTTGTTCCCTTAGAACCAGAACCCCTTCGGCTCGAACTAGATAGATATTGCTGGAGGGAGGTTCTAGTACGGACCCGGAGGCCTGTCCGGGTGGATCCAACACGGGAACTTTCCAAGGGCAAGTGAAAAGGCTTGGATCAACCACATCTGTATACATGTCATAAACATCCTTGATGCCACTTTGCCATTCCATATCCAGGTTCACATGACGCATCTGATCATCATGATCATCCATCATCTAAAGAAACTCATTGGATCCATGATACAATTCACAAGCTTTCTCCACTATATCTTCCTCCTTTCATCTCCTTGGCATGCTTCTTCTCAAGGAGAGCGGCTTTGTCCTCTGCTTGATGTGCCTTAGACTCCCACTTATCTGAAGAGATCTTCATCTTTTTCATGGAGGTTGCAGTGCAGCATAGTCACTCCCCATCTTGATGCTTTATGTAGAAGATGCAATAAAGTAGGGATTGGCCTTGCAAAGAAAAAAAAAGAGAAGTCGTAAGAAGGTTAACTCCAAAGGGAATAGAGGTAAAATACTAAGATCAAGCAAGACTCAAGAGGGCCGAGTCCCCAACACAGAAAGTCCCGGCCGGCCTCGAGTAGATTCTCACCCGATGAGACGTGAAGAAGGTCTAGGGGAGTGATGCAATTCTTGGATCATTCAAGAACAAGGGATGAACTTTTGAACACCAAGTCATTGGTGGATATGCCCCATAAAGGTTTGAAGGGGATCTTCACATTTTCATCTGAATCTTTGACCCTTTTCTTTCCAGAGCCGAGGCCTCAAGGAGTGTCGGGACTTTGGGAATGCAATTAACCTGCTTGGCAGCTTCCCTGGCCATCATTCCCGTAATCATGTCACTCTTATCGTACGTGCATCCAGGGCCTCATCAACTTAAACAAATAAAGAAAAAATGGATATAAGAACAAACTTGACCAAGTTTGAGATAGAATAAAAATAAATATCCTCTCTAAAAAGGTTGTTAATGCCAGCCTCGACGAGCTTCGTCTCCGTACAAACTCCCAATAAGGGGTCCTTCCATTTCATCAATAAGGAGATCAAGATCGTAGAGCTCAGCATTTGTGAGGTGAAGGATGTAGTGAGCAATGTCTACTGGACAGCTGAAATCAGTATGAATTAAACTCCCCAGTCCCCTACTTCCCTCCAAGACCATAAACTTTTTGTTCCACTAGTTATTAAAGTCATTGAGAGAATACGTGTTCACAATGTGAGGAACACGGGGCATGTGTTGTAGAAGAACCCAGTCAGGCCTGGAGGAAGGAGATGCCTTCAACATGAAAATACTTCAGAACATTGAAACACTCAGTGGAATAACAAGGTCGTTGGCACTCAGATTGCAAGTCCTCTCATTGGACTTGGCTTTGCAAACTTCTACACAATCAGGCCCGAGGTAACTTGACTGAATCTCATCGACATCCTCTTCATCGAGCATGCTCTTATGCTTGAATGCATCAAATTGAACGATGCTCGGATACTCATCATCCTACGCATCAAGCATGCTTCTTAAACTATTGGAACAACGGTTATGGGAATAGGGAAAATGAAAACTATACCTTTCAGAGATCGGATTGTAGTCTCTTTGCATGGCTTTCTTGGCCGAGATGGAGGGCTTGCTAGGCCTTGAGACATCTTAAAAACTTAAGAAGTTGAGAGCTTCTAAAACTTGAGAAAACTTGAGAGGAGTTGAAATGAAAGTGTGAATGAAAATGAGCACTTCTCATCTTCTTTTATAGAAGAATAGGTAATGCTACAACAGGTCATAACTCTGCTTGGTTCGTGCCAGCGGTATCTCTCGAAAAAAGACCTAAAATGGTAGGAAAATGATCAAGAGATTAGAAGAAAGGACATAATAAACAAACAAAGTGACGCAGAACGTCGCTTATTGTATCAGTTGTTATTTCCCAGGAACTAATAATGAGATATAGAAGGGGGGTCGAATGTAAATCTCAAAACTTTTTCAAGTTTTGAGCAGTTTGAAAAGCTAAGTGTATGATGAAAATGTGTGTGAATTGCTTTGTGCAGTTGCAGACATGTGTATATTCAAAAAACAATATGTAAAGAACACAAAGGCTTTAAAAACTTTTCTGAGATTGTTGTTCCACCAGAGATGTATATTCATAAAATATGTGATACAAAGAATTTTAACAGCTGCTTCCTAGTACAAACTAGATGATTTTCTCTCTTAGTTTTTCTAAACAGCTCTGGAAAATTCACACCTAATTACTAGCTGCAACCTAGTTTATATTCCACCAAGTTACAAGTGAAGACAAAAATAAATACAATTATAAAATTGGTCTTCACATGTTTTTTCTTCTTTTCTCTATCCAATGCAACCAAAGATAAATTGTGAATCTTTGAATACTTCATTGTTTGCACCAGAATGGAAATGCTGGTTTTTTCATTCCTCCAGAAGGCTACCACATTCCAATTGTCTCTATCAACCCATGTGCCTCTTTCAGCTTATGAATTGTCACTATCAACTGTATAGAACTGAGCATCCATTGAAGCTTTCATCCGTTGATGGCTTATCCGTTATGCCCTTATCCGTTGATGCACCTATCCGTTGATGTGGTGACATCAGTTGATGCTTTAGCTGGCGCCCTCCAAACCCGGGTCAGAAGTTTGGGGTCCATACACAATACCTTATTTATAACATGCTTATAATAATAATAAAGATAATAATAATATGCAGTGACCCTACTTACCAACTACTATAGACCGCACAGGTTAAAGTATGCACACAAGCCAAATACATCAACTTATATTACAAACCGTTCAACCCAACTATCCAAACTCAGAACTGAGTATTAAACGTTATTACAAACTTTTACAAACTTAAAATATCCCAAAAGAAGCCTACTAGCTCAGCTTGATCAACCTGAACCCCTAGCTCTCGCGCTGGACTGGGGATCCTCGTTACTACGGTTCCTTTTTAACTGGAACGA